>NC_069366.1:67783484-68086515 GCF_021730395.1 Mercenaria mercenaria
ATATCAACTTTGTTCTACATCTCTTTTACTTTTACTATCGCGATATCAACTTTGATTCACACAGTTTCGACTTTCACCATCGTTGATATCAACTTTTATCTACACCATTTCGACCTTCACTATAGTTGATCTCAACTTTGATCTGCACCGTTTCGATTTTCACCATCTTTGATATCAACTTTGTTTTACATCTTTTTGACTTTTGCTATCGTGATATCAATTTTGATCCACATAGTTTCGACTTTCACCATCGTTGATATCAACTTTTATCTACACTCTTGCGGCTTTCAGCATCGTGATATCAACTTTGATTTACACCATTTCGACCTTCACCGTAGTTGATCTCAACTTTGATCTGCACCGTTTCGACTTTCACCAGCTTTGATATCAACTTTGTTCTACACCGTTTTGACTTTCACCATCGTGATATCAACTTTCATCTACACCGTTTCGGCTCACACCATTGTCGATATCGACCTTTATCTTCACTGTTTCAACTTTCCACATCGTGATATCGACATTGTTTTTTAGCTCACCTGTCACGAAGTTGTTGTGACCGCTTGATGTCCGTCGTGCGTAGTGCGTCGTGCGTAGTGCGTCGTCCGTCGTCCGTCAACAATTTCTAAAAAAATCTTCTTCTTGAAAACCAAAGGGCAGAATTACATCAAACTTCACAGGAATGATTCTGGGGTGGCCCCCTTTCAAAATTATTCAAAGAATTGAATTCCATGCAGAACTCTGGTTGCCATGGCAACCGAAAGGAAAAACTTTAAAAATCTTCTTCTCAAAAACCAGAAGCTTAGATATTTGGTGTGAAGCATTGCCTAGTGGACCTCTACCAAGTTTGTTCAAGTCATGACCACGGAGTCAAAATTGACCCCACCCCAGGGGTCACTTGATTTTACATAGGAAAATCTTAAAAAATCTTCTTCTCAAAAACCAGAAGGCCTAGAGCTTAGATATTTAACATGTAGCATTGCCTAGTAGACCTCTACTAAAATTATTCAAATCATGACCCTGGGGTCAAAATTGATCCCGCCCCAGGGGCCACTTGATTTTACATAGGGAAATCTTCAAAAAAATTCTAAAAATAAACCAGAAGGCCTAGAGCTTAGATATTTCACATGTAGCATTGCCTAGTGGACCTCTACAAAATTTGTTCAAATCATGAACCCCGGGGTCAAAATTGACCCTGCCCCAGGTGTCACTTGATTTTACATAGGAAAATCTTCAAAAAATTTCTAAAAATAAACCAGAAGGCCTAGAGCTTAGATACTTGACATGCAGCATTGCCTAGTAGACCTCTACAAAATTTGTTCAAATCATGACCCCGGGTCAAAACTGACCCCGCCCCAGCGGTCACTTGATTTTACATAGGAAAATCTTCAAAAAAATTCTAAAAATAAACCAGAAGGCCTAGATCTTAGATATTTGACATGTAGCATTGCCTAGTAGACTTCTACAATATTTGTTCAAATCATGACCCCCGGGGTCAAATTGACCCCGCCCCATAGGGTTACTTGATTATTTATTATTTAAGTCTTGCAGGGTAAGGAATAGTCATGCTAGTACAAAAATGCAGCATTTGAGCCTAGGACCCTCAAACTTGGTATAGAAATTGGCCCTGACTAGTACGTGAGCCATAGGTCAAAAGGGACTGTTAAAAGAAAATATTTATCCTGATGATATTTAATGTGTATGCCTATGTGATTAAAAGAAAATATTTATCCTGATGATATTTAATGTGTATGCCTATGTGATCTATGTCAAAACTTGATCTTTATCATAAAGAGCAATGGTACTCAGGTGAGCGATATAGGGCCATCATGGCCCCCTTGTTATAGTTTTGTTTCCAACTATCTTGATAGCGACTTCAAGCCTTATTGTTTTTAGTTTCATCATTGTGATTTCGCCATCCTTTTTCTATCATAGAGTGACTCGAAGCCTACTTACACGTAACGTCTTTTTCGAAATGATTATAACAGCCTTCTAAGTACAAAGATGTGTATTATAACAATTTCATACTCAGCTCTTCAGTTTTCAATGAAACACCTCTTACCTGAATGCTTCAAAACTGACTATATATTCTCCCCCAAGAGAGTTTCTTCTTAAAAACAAGTTATGATAAAAATGTTTGCTACATGTGTTGGAATGCAATACAATTATAACAATTTGATCAAAGAAAATAATATTTTATCTATGTATAATACAGTGTGATATGTCAACTAATTTTTGATGATTTTACCGTTTTATGTCTCACTAAACATTTGTGTCAGTGATGCAAAGGAAAATCATTATCAAATATGCTTAGCCCTTACCATTCTATTATGAACTTGTCCATCTTTCAATTTGGACAGTACCATTAACTATTATGCACGAGAAATGATACAGCAGAAAAAAACGGATAAATTATTAATATATAGAAGTGTAGACATGAATTGACAATTAAATGAAAGAAGAAATAAAACAAAATTGCAAGCATCAAAGGCATTAACGGATATTATATTAAAAAACTTTGATATATAAAATTCTGCTGCTATAAAAACGTTTACCAAACTGCAGCTAATCTAAGACAATATCTACATCAAGTAGCACAAACACATAGATAAAACAGTTACGAAGAAAAACAGTAAGAAGAAAATGGAACAAACTTTTCACAACCTAACCAGGTGTTGAATATAAACATAAAATGTACGAAAAATTTTTAATATATCATTTCATTGCTATCGATCTATTTTTCAAAATACAACGCACTACCTAATGCATTTAAACATGCACAAACAAATAACAAACTTAGAAACTTCAAGGGAAGAACGTAGTCGTGTAAGATGTTTCCTGTCTGACAGTGCGGATAGAAATAATTCTGAGAAACATTTCTTTATTTTATCAAGAGCACATAACTTGTTAGTGGTCGTGATCTGTGACCAAAGAAAATATTCTGAACTTCTTACATTCAAAAGAAATTCAAAAGAAATAACGCAAAACTATGTTATTTAAGGATGACTACCCGTAATAGGCCTCAATTTCACCAAAAGCGTACATACAACTTGATAATGTAAGCTTTGAAAATGTCAAACGATAGAAATAAATTCATATTGACAAGTTATGTAGTGACAGAAGTTCTCAAAAAATTCCTTTAGATTACCTCCCCTGACAATTTTGGTTTTTCATGAGTTATCGCCCCTGAAAACTAGAAAAAAAGAATTTTCTCCTTTTTCCTACGGGGAATTTTAGATTTCTTCTTGATATTTGTATCAGAATCATATAATACAGCTTTCTACCGCAAAATTTTCTCGAAACTCAAGCTCAGATATTCATAATCAAAGAAATTATATATTTCCCATAGGCATCAATGTTAACTTCAATACCGATTTTCTCACCACAAAATGATAAAATTTGAAAAACACCTCGGTGAAACGTTTTTAATTTCAAATGTCTTTAAAGTGACCAAATTTCATTCAAATATTACCATCCAGTTACAAGATACGAAATATGGTTATTACACCATGTTATCCTTAATAAAAAAATGTACTGAAGGAGCAGAAAAATGGTTTTAAAATTCCATAATGCCTTTAATTTTATATTCAAAACATCAGTCGCTGTCCAAACAGAGAATAAGCGTATTTAAAGAGAAAGATAAACGCATATCAATATCGCAGCTAGAGAGATAAAGGGAGGTAATACAAATAATGGATTCAATAATAGTTTTTTTTTTCTGTGTCAATAAAAGATTCAAACTTCAAATAGATAAGAAGACATTTATATATTCCATGTTTGTAGAAAACATATGGATTAAAATATGTGAAATAAGAAATCAAATTTAACACATATGATCAAGACTCTGTTTTTTATTACATCTAATTAAAAGACTCAGTCAAACAAGGTCTGATATTTATTTTGGTTGCATTCCACAGGAATATCACAATAGCAGTCTTCAAAAGTCCCTTTATACTTTGATCCAGTGTGGTTATACGTTTTTGTCCCTTTCAGATTATGGAGTTATTCAATGTCTGTGAAACAAAAATTCACTTAAGCCAATGCTAAGTGGGGCATTTGCACTTTTCATCACTGTTTATGAACAGGCTGATACTATTATCAATATTGTGCTTGCATTTTTTGCCTTAAAAGGAGCTTTCAAATTAAGATCTACAGAATAATTACAAATAGTCTCTTCTTTTAAGACATCAATAATGGACATATTTCATGGAAGATTTGAGCGCTTTATTATTACGAACATTCGATCATGTTCGCAATGCGTCTTATTTCACTTGAATGACATGTTCATATATTCAACGTATCTAAATTAAGTACAAAATCGGATATAGCCCTATTTATATCCTTCAAAACAATAATATTTTCTTAGACATCGTCAGAATAAACCAAACCAAACTCGAGTCCTGATTAATCTTTTCATTCAAAACAAAGTCGTTTTGACACATTCTGAAATCAAAATAACTAATTATTGATGAAACTTTGTTCATCATGGTCTAGACTGGAAAATGCGTTACCCAAATAAATCACTGCAACTGATGAGGAATAAAAACTGAAAACATATATTTATGGCAGGAAACATTCATTACGCAGAATCGGAAGTGTTTGTTATATAAATTATACTTACGTCAAACTGTTTAATTGGTTGTGATTAACATCCTTACAATCTATGCAATCCAACTGCATCCATTACAAAACCATGGATCTATATATATCAATAAAAGTTGCAAAAACACAAGGAAATAAACACAAGAAACAAATCATTTTGACATACTTACTCGTATATTCATAAATCATGGGCAACACAGTGGTCCGTACCAGTTACAAACGAAACAAGCAAAGGCAAGCTACGACATGGGTGTCTGAAAGAAAGGCAATGCATATTTGCACCACAAAATCTTATCGTATTTCTGGCTGGATTTTTAACGTTTCTCTTATATATAAAATGTTATATCATTAAAGAAGAGTGTGCTAATGAATTCTATCCCATATATCATATCATGAACGGTGTCAAAGGTTCGGGGTCATTTGCTCTACAGTAATTGTAGCTATATTTGACATACTTTAGTGGTATCATAAAATTGTTGCAATCAAAGTTATTTTATGTGTCTGCATTACCCATCCTTATCTAGTTGTCATTATTTTGAGGTTATTTACCCTTCAAACATTTTTTATCCAGAATAATTATAGGTTATTAACTTTGTATCGGGAAAAATGAACGAGTTCTTCAGCGGAAATACTGTGTGATTTAGGAACGCACTATTCTTCCGCTGAAGAACGAGTGCATATTTCCCGATGCGAAGATAATAACCTTTTTATTAAATACGCATCTACACGTATAAATATAATATATAAAGTAGTAAATATCATATATATGTTCAATAGCCTGAATAAGATTGACAATAATGAACTAAATAGAAAGAAATAGTGCAACAACACATACTGAATTACGTCACGCACCCGATATGAAATTCAGGTGTCAGTGTATGGAAAAATGTACCAATGTAACCTAATGGGGAATAGAAACGAGTATGTGATAAGAACATACACAAAGGGCGTGCACAACTGCCAGGAGTGGATTGGTAAAACAATTTGTTATAACGTTTGAATTTCAGTCAAAACGAAAGAAAGTTTTCCTTCGTATATAAATAATATCAAAATGGAGGAGAATGTAAATTATCTTAGCTTATTGAATGGCTTAGATAAATATTATCGCATCTTTTCTGCCAAAAACAAGTTTTATATGTAAACTTAAAAATCTTAGTCATTGCAGTGCATCTCAATCCATTATATGAACATATCAGGCCGTCCCGGTGATCATTTCTCAGAATATGTACTGTTAAAAGCAAGTATCATTCTAGTATTTTACGTATTTCAAATATATGTGATCTATTTCAGTATGCAAGAACTGAGTAACTTAAATGATAAAACTTCAACATTTTCGACTAAATGAGTGCCAATATTGTACATATAGTAGAATTTGCCGTTACAGTACATGCTGTAACTATAAATAAAGAAATAACCATTCTAAATGTATTCGTATTTTTAAAAATTCATCATTCCAACATGAAAATGACTGTAACTTTCAACAATATCCATCAATATTCAAACTTTTGACAGATATTAGAAAAAACTATTATCGGTAATAGGAATTAACAAGGAATTAATATATTTTATGCTCTTAACAAACAATGTGGCAGCCGCATTTAGCAAAGGCATTATGAGCCTTTTACCAATTTCCAACGCAGCATATAAAATGTTAATAAAAGGTATTTGTCTCTAACTGAAAGTATGTACACTTTTCTCTTCACCAGAGTTCAGCATTCCTAATACAGTTATATGAAATCGGTACATTTTTTCTTGGAAAATAATTATGCTTTTAACGAAATATGTTTGGTTATATTTTATTTCACTTCTGAAATGTATCCTTTTTTATTAGACACACCAGCTTGTCCGAATATATGCTTTAAAATTATTCTGTCAATTACAGAAAACCTTCTCTAATAAAGTCATAAATAGTGTTTAAGTGTTACTTGATATGTTTATAAGCACTAAGTAATGTTAAATAATGCCAGGTCATGGCTGTTATGCCCCACATCAGTTACATTTTTAAAATTCTTCTTTTCTGTCTTCTAACTTTTAAGCATTATTTAGAGAAGTTTGTAGTTCTGTTATATATATATATATAAATTTGTTTTATACAAACAAACTGAATAATTTGAATAATAATGAAACTCATGCAAAATAGATCTCAGGGTTGAAAAAAATATTAATGGTTTAGTATCTAAAGTCTGACCTTACAGTTTCAGCTCGAGTATGATAATGAAACTTTATTTGTCATTTATATATAGATAATGTTTTTAAAATCAAATTATAAAATGAAAGCTATTTTCACGTGATTATTTCATACTGATGGTAAGTCTCAATTGAAATTTAATCTTGAAGTTCTAGCAAAATATGCTATAAAATTTCAATATCAAGCGCAGGTGAGACCGAAATGAGTTTTGTAAGTATGTGACCTGATTATTTGAAAGTTTACGCAAGAAACGTCTAACTGTTTTATTTGAAAAGGTTGGTTGCGAATACATGTTCCAAATATATATTTTTATAGAAATCTTCATGTAAGAAGACGACAAGCCCAACAACTTAGCTCAATAGAGAGAGCAAAGATCTACAGATCGCGGGGTGGTCGTGAGTTCGATCCTCGGGTGGGGTGTATGTTCTCCGTGACAATTTGATAAAGGACATTGCGTCTGAAATCATTCCTTCTCCGCCTCTGTGTGGGAAGATGGCAGTTACTTGCGGAGAGCAGGTTTGTGCTGGTACAGAATTCAGGAACACTGGTTCCATAACCGAGTTACATAACTGAAATACTGTTGAAAATGGTGTTACACCCAAACAGACAATCAAACCCACATTATCACGCCAAGTTGCATCATTACAAACAATAAGGTGTCTGTGTTGTTTTTTATTTGTAAGCAGAACAGTTTCGATATGTCCTCATCAGATAATATTATTTCATCTATAAGCACATATGTCTATAACTATTACATATTAACCTTATATTGTTTTGATGATTTTTTTTTCAACTGGATAGATTCTATTTGGAAAGTGGCTGGACGAAAATTATTCATCTTTGGAAAATGAATATGTCCATACATAGGATTTCTATTCACAAAGAGATATTTAGTATTCTAAATATTGCTTCTTATAAACGGGCTTTCTTAATTTTGAATATTCATTTGAAACTTGTTCATCAGATATGATGTAATATTCAAATTTTGAATTTTTCAAATTATTCTCGAGTGTCAAACTGTATGGTGAAAAGTTTTGATACAGTTATTTATTTGTTCTAAAACTGAAACTGTTCCGGTCATTTTTTAACACTTCAAATAAGGTTGCATTTCTGTTTACGTAGTTACGTCCCTCTCCGTCTATTTCTGCACAATTAGGACAATATGCTGTATTCAACTGCACAGACTGTTGAAGAGAAAGAAGACTATCTACGAATCTAAACCATGTCTGTATGCTCATTCTAACTTCCCATAATACAATGAGTTCAAGGTTTTTCATCACTGGTTTTACCACAAGCAAATTTTCACCAATATCTACCTTCTCTAATTTCAATTTCCTTAGTTTCTGTAAGGTATGAACCACAGAAGCCACTTGTTTATTGTATTTACAATAATCAAAGAGAGTATGTCCAAGGCAAAGTTCCGCCAGATTGACAGCATTTAACAGAAGGCCAATATATGATATACTGGAAGAGTCCAAACGCACTATTTCAAGAGGTTTAGTATTTATGTTTGAAATGAACACTCTTTTGCAGCCTGTAAGCTCAAGTTTCTGAATCTGGTCATTTTTGGAAAGATCAATTTCATGACCATCACAGTCACAGTAGTTGCATCCTAATGAGCACAATGAAAGCTTTTTTAATGGTACTTCACCTATTAATGAAGCAATCGATGCCATCTCACTATGCGCCATCCGACTAAAACCAATGTATATATATTGTAGAAGTTTCAGCTGTGAAACCCATCTCCATACTTGCCCATCAGCTGCGAGATACTGTATATTAAGAGATAACACATTCTTCTGTATTATTCTTTGTAGAAAGGACATTTGTGCAGTGTAGTCTAAGATAACATCACGAAGAGTGATCATCGGCTGATTATCTGGATCACATTCACATAGGCAATTGAATATCAGATACTGAATCTGATCTGATACATGGCCAAGCCTGCTTAACATACACTCTGACAGAGAGTTTCTGTACCTGAACATTCTGTCGTCCCCACTTACAATGTCTGAGACTAATTTGGACAGTTCTGATAGTAGGAATGGAGATAATCCACAAATCATTTTAAGCACATTTGATAACTGTAGAACGTCGCCAGCAGATTTACATGTTTGGATTAGGTCCTGCAAATGGGTTCTTTGAAGTACTGAACACTGTTGTGTTTCATCAAATTGTATTGAAATATGCACAGCAGCGAAAAACTCAAGGTAAGACACGTGAATGAACTCCAGTTGAGTATTTTCTTGAGTGGGATCAAAACAAGTATTTTCTACCAGAATACCAAACCTAATGAGTGAAGTTATGCACTCTTTTGACACACCTCTCTTTTGAAGATATGTTCGGCCGAATGTGCTTGAACGCATGTCCGACGTTAATGCTTCGAATGCAACTCTAGCTAACGGTAGTAGAAATTGCTTGTTTGCCTCGCATCTTGGAAATCTCTGTAAAGGTTTAGGTAGCTGCATATCTTTCTCCTGGTTTGCTACGTCAACCTGATATTGATCATTGTCTTCTCCCTCTTCTTTTTTATGAGCCCAGCCAAGCATGATATTCAAGATATGAATATATGTATCGCTAACAGATATTCCAACCTCATTTCCGGAACCGTATAACCATACGAGTTGTTGTAAGAGGAGAGGCGTGTTCTCGAGCGGTTCATAGTTTGCCATTTTTAATTTCTTCATGAATGACCAATATGACAAATCTGTATTATTGAATTTTGACAGGTATTTTTCAATGAAATACTGAACAGAGTTTATTCCTACTAATACCACTTTTAGATCGTATTCAGAAGACTTCATGTTTAGAATTCCCTTTGCTGACGGCCGGGAAAGTGTAACGAGTCTGGCATGTTTTGCTCTGTCTCTAGCAGGTACACCATAACTGGTATGTTGTAAAACAGATGCATTTCTTGGAGGAGTCCATTCATCCAATCCATCAGCTACGATGAAACAACGTTCCGATTCTTGCTCAAGAAGTCTGTCTATGAGGTAATTTGGAGCAAGATCAGCATTTGCGGTAATCGCTTTGATCATTTCAGTAATATCAGCAAGTCCTGACATTCTCTGTAAGGGCACGAAGAAAAGAAATTCGTAGTTTTTCATCTCGTTGATATTTTCGTCGTTAACTGCTAACCATTGCATTAAATATGCAGAATCCGATTCGTCAGGGTCTTCAGACTTGTCATTAGGGTTGTCTTCATTGACGGCGGAGCACCAATTTTGAATCATCATTTTGGCAAATGTGCTTTTTCCTGTACCAGCATTACCTAAAATATAGATTGTTTTATGCTGCTTCTCACAATTTGTTTGAAATATATCTCGATATTGGTGTACTGTTCTGGTATTTGGTATGTCCAGTGAGTTTTCTGTTGGTGTTGATTCATATGTGTTTATGTTACCTTCAATAACCATTTCCGGAGTTACATATACTTCTTTTATGTTGATAAAGTCGTTTTGCAATTTAAGCGGTGAAATAGATGTTTTTACGTAATGATTCTGGTACATTGTCACCAACTTTTTCTGCAGTACTATAAAAGAAACACAAATTGACAGCATTAATGTTTAACAGCAACAAGTTATTGTTTAATCCGAACGTTACAGTCAGAATAAAACATGTATTTTATGATATTATGGCCTTGGGCAAAGTAAACACATATATTTAGATACACAATATCACTATGGCACCTCACGTAAAGTCCAACCATTCTGGGTACATTCCTTAGATAAGATATTCTGTAAGTTTTAAATTATGCTTGTTTCCTTGTTAAAATATACAGAAGATATACATTTTACTGAATAGTTTTTAATCAGTGTAATAAAATTGTAACCAGGAAAAGAATATACTTTTTTTCATCGCAAGATGAAACTACAGACATGTTTAATACGGAAAAATGATATACTTCAAATAACTATTTGTCTTAAAAGATGCAAACATTACTTAAACAGAATAAGAAAATAATTATAGGAATATGAAAATATGTTTAAACGTTATTAACATTTCAACTCCATTAACAGTTTTCATTAAAAATGAGGCAAAACATACCGCGCGGATTTTCAGTGCATGAATATGAATGTGTTATAAGCACCCACTTCGATATTTATATTTCTATTTGAATGTACACATTGTAATACCAAAGTCATGACCAGATAATGTTGAAAATGAGCCTAACGGAAATAAAAAAATATTGTATAAATAGTCTCTACTGAATTATTGTGTGAACTCTAAACCAGTAACAGAACACTTATAATTATAATATATCCAATTTATATCTTTTCAAACAATGATGGCAATTTAAATAAAAAACCTGTACTAATAAATTCCGAAATGAAACTGTAATAAACAGGACATTATAAGCTTTTACCGATCAAGTGTATACACAAGTACCTTGCTTTCCTTTAACATAGTCTAACTGTTTCTGGCGATTTTGGAGTATACTTTCAAGCTTGTCAACTTTGCTCTCCAGTAATGAAAGCCGCTGAAAAGTAACTATTAAAGTGATTGTTTCTAGAAATACGTGTCTTTAAATATGATACATGTACACCTATCTTAAACAAACTATCGATCGTGAAAATGTGACAAGTAAAACGTGTAAAGAAAATAGGTTTTAACATTTTATATCAAAAGTAATAAAACTCAATGGAATTTGCTTAACAACTTCTATTCCGCAAAATTTTAAATGCTATTTTAAAGACACAGAAACACAAGTTCACCTGTTTTGAAACAGAACTCTCTAACTCAAGCCGGTCTAATCTTTCGTACACACTATGTTTATCAAATTCTTGCAGGGTGTCTTGTAGAGCTAGTTGTGTTTTATTTTTAATATCGTCTACAGCTTCTATTTGTTTCTTGCCAATGTCATCTTTTACCTCTTCGATTGCGTCTGTTACTTCTTTTTGTTTCTTTACAATGTCATCTTTTGCATCTTGAATCGTTCGTTTCAGTTCCTCTGACTTGTTGGTAATGGAGGCAAGAGCATCTCTGCACACTTCGGTCTCGTCGTGTGTAGTAATGATAAAGCTCTCCTGTTTTAACTAAAAACATAGTGACAAATTACAATTATGTGACTTTGAAGACTACAAAGAAGAAAACAGTTAACGTTAAATTTGTGAAGAAGTTTAGACAATACGGATACGAATAACAATCAATGTAACATCTTGATCACCTACTAGGGATAATTTAAGAGAAAAGTTTTAATGCAGGGTATATGCTAAAGGGATATCTTAAAAAGTAAAGGCTTTGTTTTCAATTCAGTCATTTAATCATGTCAATATCTTAAGGAGTCACACATTACGTAATACCTGTTTCAGTTTGAAGACAGCTTTTTTGGCATCATGTCTTACTTTCAACTCTTTTTCGTCTTCAAGAATTGCTATAATTTCATCTATACATTTATCCAATACGGTATCTTCCATCTCCATGGTTGGTGAATGGAATAATTCATTTCTTCTTTGTATAGTCTGGTGATACAAATAAGAGCAGTCTGTAGGCTGTATCAGTATGTACAGTAAACATAAAGCTTTATCACTCAAGGCCAGGTTGTGATACGAAAATTATGACTAGCTTCAAAGTCAGGGTAATATTTTAACACTAAAGTCAAATCATTCCGTGACACTAATGTCAAGATCACGCTAAGACACTTAAGCAATTATTAGGATGTGACACTAAAGACAAGATCACACAGTGACACTAAAGTCAAGATCAGACTGCGACTCTAATTTCAAGACCATTCTATACTATTAAAGTGACAACGTTGGGACACAAATGCCAAGATCAAACCGTCACCCTAAAATCAAGAAAAGGATATGATACTTTAGTCAAGTTCAAACTGTGGCATCTAGGTTAAGAACATTCTCTGACACTCAGGTCAAGATCACTCTGTGATACTTAGTCCATGATAAGATTGTGCCACTAATGTAAGGTCAGGTTGTGACGCCAAATTAAATGTCAGGATGTGACACTACAGTCAAGCCACAGTCATGAAACGGCAGTGCCACTTAGGTCCTGTGTAAGGCGATATATATTTAAAGTCATATCAAAGTTTAACACAGTTCAACTATATCTCAATTAAGAAATAATGTATAGAAAAACTGTGTTTGTTTTAACGTTATTAATACATGGAAAAAGGTTATATGTCCGCGGAAAGATTTCACATGCGCGTTTAACTGATTTTTAGTGTATTAACTTAGGTAAAACACGATTTTGCTATACATTATTTCGGTAATCTAGAACAGTAGATAAAATAATATAGTAGCGCTCTTTTTTTGGTCGCAAAAAAAACATGGAAGTCATCGCACGTTAACATGTCGTCACTTTAGCGTTAGCGTGTTTTAACAGAAACAAGCATATTAGAATAATTATTAAGGACGTCAAGAATGTCTTATCAGTTATGATAAGCTGTGTCCATTACTTTTGTTGCCATCGGTTAACCGAAACATTCTATGCACAAAATGGTTGAACTAGCACTGCAGTTTTAAAATTTCAAGACAATACCATTCCTGTTCATTATTCTAAAGATATATATTTGCTGACTAGTTCATTATTTTGTTTCCATTCTTACTTATCTGTGAGAGCACTGAAAATAGTTAATAATTAAAAGTACCAGACTTAGGCAATATGAACTGTCGTAACTTAATAAACAATTATTGTAATATTTAATATGTGTAAAAGATATGTTTATTTGAAGCATATGAATGTTTGCTTCTAAAGGATTCATTAGGTGACCATATATGATGTTTTTTACAGTAAATACAAGTGGACATAGACAGAATGATGACAATGTATCATACAATCTTTTGAAAAAGCATGTGAAGTAAGCATTAATTATAAATAAAACTTTTGCTCCTAAGGTTTCCTACTCTCAATGTTTTCGGTATACAATTGTTTAAGATGCCATTCTTATTTTTTATATCGGGAATCTGAACTCGACTGATTAGCGCTTGTTTTGTTTTTATCGGGTTTAACAATATTGGACATAATGGCCACTTCAATTATCGTCTTTGTGAAAATTCTTCCGGATTATTTAAATGGGTGAACTACAAAACTATTATTCAAGATACTTACGAGAAAATGCATCTAAAGTAATTTGAACGCGAAATGTGTTAAGACAAGTGAATATAATTAAAACCTGTTTAAAAATGTCGCTCCCATTAATGTTGTCTGAAAAGTGTGCCTGAAGATTGATGTTGTTGATAAATATATGAATCAGCCCTGGAGTGTCAATATCAGCTGCCTTTGTCTTGTCAGAATATCCCGGTGCATTGATGAAACATTTGGCGACCTCCCATGGATCTATACACCATTTTTGTATCTCTGTATTTTTCCAGTTTGGAGTGGGTGGTGTGGATCCATGGCCTTTAAGTATGTCTTCCATTATCATGTCACATACTTTATATGGACACGCCTGCTTCTTTGGATGGACGCAGTTACAGTTGGACTGACTCCATGGACACTTGTTTCTACCTGTAACAGGTTCCTTCTCACATTTATGTAATGGTCGCAAGTTTCTTAAACAACACTGGTTACAGGTGAAGCCAGGTGTGTGACTGACAACGGTAAGAATTCGAGTGTGTTCTTGTTGAACCACTTCATCAGCAAATCCTTCTATACCTTCTTTTAGATATTTATATGCCAGTCCACCTCTCACCCAGTTTCTGTATTTTTTCTTTTCTAATTCACTTTGATGATCCATGGCTCTTCCTATTATCCAACTTTCGTTTTCGGTGCATTTCTCTGGAAGAATAATATTGATAATTATCCGTTTTAATCTGTATGATATAAATAAGAAGAAAAAGTTACAATCAAACAAATACCGTCTGAAGGCTAAATTTAATTGCTTAAAACGAGTGACAACTTACGTTTAACAGCCTAATATCAATTCTGGTTCAAGTTTCGTTATTAAACTGTTACAATAAAAACTGGATAGCTTTGTTTAAGTTACAATCAACAGCTGCCAGTATCATAATAATGAAAAATGTCACGTGAAAGTGATCTTACCTTGATACTTGTACTCAACACTTACAAGGTATGCGCCATATTTGTAGTGTAGATATACAGGTAAAATTATTCAGGTATAACGGTTATTCAAATTGTTAACAGCGCCAAATATCTTAATATGTTTTACACTAGACGATATTTTATTCAAAATAGAGTGTTATAGTGGACGCAATTTGACCCGGATGGTTGACCGTTGCATTATAATACATAAAAAAGCACAACCTATTATTGAAAAGGAGTGTATGTAAAAGACGAGCTGCACGAGAAAAAGGAAATATAAATTTGTGTAAATATAAATTAGTGTATTTGAAAGTTTTAACTGATCAAATGTAAATATATATACTTTGATACTGCACTGTATACAAACTAATTCCATATAAATATGCACGGCTACCCTAAGCACCCCTGATTTCTACAATGAAATAATCGATATGAATAATCAGCCTAAGGTCAAGTTGCGACTACTATATAATTACCATCACGAAATACAAAAGAATACAGCTATTTTGTGGTGTCTTTTGAATCTAATAATCAATAATGAAGTGAAGAATAAGTAATGTAATATTTACCTTGCCATTTTACGATTCGTCTAACCACAGTGAAGTTGTTTATCAAAGGTAGGTAACTGGATGTAGTATGCACGTACGTAGTATAAATGAAATGCAGATAAAGTGCAGGCTTTACATACACTTACGTTATAAAATAAAGCTGATTTACATGCCCAGCACATCTGAATGTCCTCAGAGCAAACTGTTTCACTTTTTCATGAAGATCATACATAAACGTAAAAACCAAACACTTTTGTTACGGTTAAATCATTACTTTCATACTAAAATTTCCTGTTGATGCCGCCAACCCTAAAAGTATAGAGAGCTAGTAAAAGTTTAGAAAATAGTATAGAAATGTTACTAGGGTCATGTTTTTGTGTACACGTTTGATTCTTATTTTATATATGGACTTGGAAAACATTGTACTACACAATTTGATAAAGGTAAATAAAACTGCCATTATCATTAATAGCCAATAACGTTTCACGCTGATCAGCCTTTCTGTAAGTTCTTCTGCACAAAGCTGACTGGTTCCAGTACTAATTAGAACGGTGCAGTGTAACTATTTATAATTTAGTTTTCACTATTTCTCATTAATTTAATTATCTCATAAACAGGGGCCTATTTAAACCCGGATTTAGAATTTGAAGCGTCAGGCTTACGTTTAAGTGGAGAAGTAGTCCCCTTTCAGTCCTTGTGGTTAGCATACTTGGCATGTAGATTTTTGTGTAACCCTTAATAAAGTCGACATTTTAATGTATGTCTAATATTAATTTCTTCTAGTGAGATAAATACGTATATCCAATTCTCTGTAAATACATCAATCAGTTACCACACTCTTACTTCAGTAAGCATATACAATGAAACGATTTTCATGCTTGAAAATGGAGATGGTGATTTAGAAAAAAAAATACTAGGAAAAATGCGATGTATGTTATTGATTATGATCGCATTCGTTTCTCTAACAAAAATCGAACCGGAATAACGCTTTTTATGTGCATCTGTTCACAATGAAGCACTGACCCAGAGGACTTTGTATGTGAAAATTTAAGGGTGAACTAAGTGTTGACAGAAAAAGGGTAATATTTATTTTGCCAAACAATACCGTAACAAATATATATTTTCACATATCTGGGCGAAAAATACCGCCGAACAATACCATAACAAATTCATATTTTCACATATCTGGGCGAAAAATACCGCCCTTAACACATAGATAAATATGTTCTCATATCCGGGCGAAGTTACAGCCCAATACCATAACACATATATATATTCACATATTAGGGCGGATAAAACCGCTGAAAGCATATCAAGAAAAGTAGATGAATTTACATATTAAGAGAAATCTTTCAGAGTTAGAAAATTGTCACTTGAAAGAGGAGTTGGAATGGGAGGTGGTGGTAAGATAAAACCAGAAATTAGCCAAAATAAAATTAGAGAAAGAAGCGTGCTTTTCACTCTTGAATGTTTACGAAGAAGGAAGATGCCGTTTCCCGATTGGTTCAACGGTATCACGCGATAAAAGGAATTTCCTGATTGGCTTTTACCGTAGTTCATTAACATAATTCAGAATGGGACTGATTCGCCCAAATATACAACAATGACATAATTAATTTTATCTACCTACAAAATTCATTTTAATTGAAAAATATTTCTTCAATGTTGTCGAATTCCGCCTCCAGACGCCTGAGATGTGTTTTCACACAACTATTCGAAGTACTTCATTCAAATGGGTTGATTTTATACAAAATTCTGGTGTTTTAAACGATCTATATTTGTGTTGAAGAATATTTGAATGCTTTTGGTTTTTACTCTATACTCATTCCAGATAACAAACCAGCGCTAGGCTGTGATCTTTAAATATGACATCAGCATGAAAATAATAATAAACGAAACTGGGGGTGTAGGTTTTAGATATTTTCAATTATCAAATTTCTATGCGACATGGATTTTGCTACATAATTTTCACGTTTGGCTTTCTGCTACTTTACATTTCCAATTTTGCACGTTGCTTTCTTCGACGTCAGTTTTAGTATTTTTGAAACCTAAAAGGTTCGCTGTATTGTGTCAGAAGTTACTTATGCACTTAGAGTTTAGGTCCATTTCATTGGAATTGTATCTTATAAATCTGTTTTACGTGAACGTCTTAATTGCTATAGCGTATCTTATTCATGCTGATTGAAGATAGACACACTATGTCTAGCAAAAATCTGTCATCAAGCAACAAGGCTAAATCAAAAGCAAATAGCAAAACTCTATGTCGACCCAGAATTGCATATAAAAAATGACTATTTGCGTTTGCTTGTTGGATGAGCGTGTTTTTAACATATTTTGTGCCTTAATTATGTGACTGTCAAATTGACTTTTGTTTTGGCAATATGTGTCTTTTGACGATTACTCACACCTGCTAAAGTGTGTCCTCACTATGTAATTCAACGCAGGTAAAACTGACCGATAGCGCTATGTCAAGAAACAATTGTTATATAACACACATGCTTCAAAGAAGAGTTATTTTAATTTAGATTAGTGTATGTTTTAAAGCGTATACAATATACAGATTGAACATATAAAATTTATGACGTTTTTTGCCCAAGGAATTATTTTTCCTTACCACTTTCCTCGCCATATGCTTTTCACATCTTTTACTAGATCTAAGCGATATTCCAGAGGTTGACAGTCAAAGGTCAAGGTCACTAATGTAGGTCTAGTAAAGTTGTTTCCGCTCCTTAACTTCTTCTGTACCGCCTCGGTAGCCTAGTGGTAGAGCGTCCGCTTCGAGCGCGGGAGGTCGTGGGTTAGATCCCCGGCCGCGTCATACCAAAGACGTAATAGTACATGGCAATTTTTGGGGATATGGGCCGCCGTTATTGTCAGAAAATGACTAAATAACGATATTAAGTGAGCAAATTTCTGTTTAATAGCGCATTATGTTCGATTAAAATAGAAATAGTTTGATTATTTATCATTTCCATAATCAAATAGCATAATTATATATATATCTATATACCCTTGTTATGTATATGAGTGTGTCAGATCAGGTTAATGCCTCGACATTGTGATCAGGACGCAAAATCAATAGAAAAAGAATCTGTCACATGGTGCAATCTTGAGAATGCTGTTTCTTATGCATAAACAGCTGAAAAATGTTAACTATCCGCCTATTAAAATTGATAAATCAATACATACTTCCCCGTAAACCTGAGTTAAAGACATCTCCGAAATGAATCAACAGAAGTTTTCTCTATGTATGTTTTAGTTCAGCATACTAGGAGATCTATGATGTCACTATCGTTTAACGCCTACAGTACATTTACGTTTTACATAAGGAAATTTATATATTACTAAACCCTACACCTTGAGTCCTTCTAACAGGATTTGGTCACTAATCACATCCCTGAAGTTTGCATTTTCAAAGTTCGCATAGATGATGAGCAAGATTATGCTGGATTTCTTAATTGCATATACAATCACATTATGCACGTTTCATAGATAATTTAACCTCTTATACATGTACAACTAATTTATTTAATCGCATAACTTCGTGTCGAATTGCTATTTTACCCCACGCGACAAAGTATATGCAAACTCTGGTAAAAGCATTCATAGTCAGTACAAAATCTTACAAAATCCTAGAAAAACTTAAATCCAACAATTACAAGGTTTGCTGTTAAGTCGTTGTATGTGATTTCTTTGTTCTTTATACCTATTTACCAAATAATCTAATGAATGACAAAGGAACTGCTTTAATTAAACGCACATTTTGTGCATCTAATTTCAGTTAAGCCTTTACTGCTTTTAACATTGCTAAAAAGTTTCCATGTGAACCTGTGAGGCAGTTTGTAAAACCCTCGCTATCTTATTGGACAACATTGATGTCTGGTTAGGGAATGCAGTTTTTCTAGAAGTAACACGTATTCCGTGAGAACTATTTCTGCCTAGCTTGTCACAGATTTTTGTATGATTTGGAAAACATTATACACAGTCAGGTATGTTTACTATATCAATAATGATTCTCGCAGTCTTGATGATGTTTTCAAATACGGACAATCACTTGTTGCTCGAATAGTTGATATTGATCCCGAGGAGGTGCAGTTATTAAATGAAACTAACAATTCATAGAGTACAATACTACATCGCTTGCGATTGACATATCTCCATATTTAAAATTGATTTAACTATACACAAATTTACTCATGTTTCTTTCTCTATTGATGTGGGGAGTGGGGATGTTCCCCGTACAATCTTTTGAAATATATCAGCCCAGGAAAGTATCTGTTACTGGATACCTGTTTTGTCGCACAAAAGCTTTGTAGGCCATATAATCGTCAATACATCTTTGCCAGAGCGACTTTCAAGAATTCAATGAACGTTATCAATATGTTGTTTTGCAGAACTACCGTTGTTATCTACTGCGAGAATATTCTACTAAATGCCACTATTGTGATTCAGACTTGTGTGTGTATTTTTCCCGCACATATTTGGTAAAATGATATGTTTTATTATATGCGGTTCTGACCCGCTTATTTGGAGATATATTGCATATTTGATGTTCAGTCCTTTGTCAGCTGGATGCTACACTTTGATCTTATATCGTGTCTAACGAAAGAGGTGGACCACGCCATGATTGGTAGTTCTTAAAACTCACAGGTACTGAGCTGCTTTGATATATTTCTGATTTGTCGGATCTTTGATGATGTTCTACTGTAACTTTTCTGCTTTCTGCAACGGCATGGAGAACATAAATGGTTTGTTAAAAGCTTTAAAAAGATACATTGAAAGTATAGAACTCAACTAATCGAAATAATAGAAGACTTGGTTTGACTGTTCATGAGAGGTTTAGAAAGGGGAAATACCCCTCACTCCCTCTAGCACTAGCTTAAGTGGAATATATAATAATATTAAATGAACTCCATAATACTAAAGGACCAGAGGTTTTTCATATAATTAATTACCTCATCATTTTTGTATTTCACATAACGTGCCTTTAGTTTTACTTGCGTGAATAAGACATTCAGCTGTCGGGGGCTTAATTTTATATATACTGTTCTATCACACTGGAATATGGTTGGGATATAGAGTGTTCAAATTGAATTTTTGCCAAACTACTGTTTTAAACACACCAGCGTTGTTTGCAACTGACCGTTCGAAGGTGTTGCCGCACTACGTTCCTTTATTTTTACGTTTTGAGTTTGCTGTCTAAATGCTTTAATTTGTTCATGTATTTATCATGTTCTAAACTATACATGCATTGGTGCAGTGTTACGGTTTAAAGAGGTTGTTTTGTTGGAACGTTGCATTACCATAAATCAGAGTATATCACATGTCGGATCTGTTGAGAAATACTCTCAGCTGCAGATAAGAAAGTATGAAATTATGGGAAAAAAAAAAAGAAAATGAAATGATTGCTTTGTTCCAGTTCTGAAACATAACCGCCTGCCCCTGATGCCCTTCCTTCTGCAATTAACTGAACGTAATTGCGGAAAGCCCATGTTATTATACTCAGAACGTTTTAAATGAAGGGGTAATAAATAATACCGTGTGTAGATAGCTTTGTTTTCGCGGGGTTGAAGACGAATTAAGTAAAACTCACTCAGAGTTGATGTCAAGTTTGAATGAATATATAACCAGTAATTTTGAGTAATTCAGAAGACTATCATGAATTTAACAGTTGCGCTAATTTAAAAAAAAGTCTGTTAAACTTCTACTGGCATAATTGTCTTGATCATGCTTAGATCTAATCAAATTAAAATAAAATTGCAAACAATGCATGTGATTAGCACATAATTTTATAATTAGAGCACAGACAACTGCTTGTGCCGACATGTACTGAATTTTTGTCAAATTCCTTCCTCCTAGGTACTTATTTCAAGCAGATATTAGTAACTTATTTTCCCTTATTGTATGTTATATTTCTGTACCTTTCAAAGTCAACACCATAAGAATAGTCGAAAATAATTAATATCAAGAGGTAGAAGCGATGTGTAAAAATGCATTGTAAATTAAGTGGGTGGGGTACAAATTTAACAGTTTAAATAAATCCAGTATAATTTTATTTCTGAGAAGGTGTAAATATAAACATTTGAAATGTCCCATTGGCTTGTTTTATGATATAATATCCGATATTATAAGCAAATACTGATTTTTTCAGACATTGTTTTGCATTATTATTTTCGTAGTCGGTCGCCATACTGATGACGTCATTTACGGATCCAGTCGCGGTCCCCAGAAGAGATACATACATATTGTTTTTGTCTAAGACCATGGAATAATTTGGTATATGTGGCAATATTTCTCAACTACTTTCGAGCGGGATTACAAATGGCAGTGGACTATAAAAAATGGTACAAGCAGCCTCCTCGCTTGGCGCTCAGCATTAGGGGGATAGTGCTAGGACTGGTCAGCCCGGTGTCAGTATAATGTGACTGGGTGGGGTATCATGCCACGTTTCTACGGCGTGATATTCCAGTGAGGCAGCACTATAAAGTTGGGCATTTTGCTCACTGCTACAAGAAAAAACGCGATTGTTCCAAAGAAATATATAACGATGAAAGCCATGTTCAAAGAATGCAGACCTAACATCATTCTATTCACCTCGATACTCAGAACAGAGTATGGGAGTTACACTACTGCAAGATGTTTTAAAGCTGCTTTATCAACGAGTCAGAAATTTACAAACCACAGGTCTGGTTGTTAAATTGTGACCATTATTTTGTGTGTTTATTTATAAGGTATGTTATCAACACTATATTTTAGAAAAAAGATAGATTACGTTAGGTGACACTCCCTGTCTCTGAGGTAGACATCGTTTTAACCTTAATCAAATGATTTGAATGTAGGTGTTGTAAGAATAGGTACAACTGAGTGTCAGTCAGGACATTTAAGGTTAATAAACTGTTTGTAATTTCTTCCCTCCGATGATAAAGCACTGTTTTGATATAAATTATTTCGATTCTAATATGTTCTTTATTGTAAAATTTATATCAAATATGATGGAACTGTTTCTTTGCGCAAGCATGGCGCCAATAGTAGGTATTTGTTAAAACACTCCAGGACCGGAAACGGTAATACGTCTTGCGGCAGAATTCAGTTCGAGCGAAAATTATTGCGAATTTCAGCAAAGCGAATAACTAATTCAGTATGTGTATAAATTGATCAAAACATAAAGGCAATGTGACATTTCGTTTAAAACATGTTATTAAGTAAAATATTTCATTAAATTTGAAAGCGCTATTTCTTGATGCGTACATGGCGCTAAATACCCCGTTGACGTGACGTCAACATTACATCGTTGTGATGATTAACGCATTGTTAGCCATATTTGAGAAATAATCAAGGCCTTCGAGTTGTTAATCATCTAATTTATCACGGTTCAGAGTTCAGATGCGTATGGATTGAACCACGAGGGCGTTAGCCCGAGTGGTTAAATACTGAAGCATCTGAACGATAAACCGTGGTAAATTAGACGATAAATAACAAGAAGGCCTTGATTGTTTTTATTCTGACATGCTCACTGATATATTTTGATAGATATTATTCTGGACTTCATTTACGCAAGAAGTAATGTATCGGACGTCATGTGGCAATTTGACGTCATAATTGACGTCATACTGCTCTCTTACCGGTCCGCGCGTCAACCGTTGTTATCGCAGAATATACAGAGCTTGATTTCCTCCTTTGTTTAACTGAAATCAAACCGAGTCATGTTAGAATAGAATATAAATTAATGACGTTATCTATGCTATGAATGGTTGTAACACGACCCGATCTGTCTTTCGCTGCGGAAACCGTGTGTTATTAAGTGTGTGGGTCACAATTATAACATCATAGCATCAATCGAAATAACTCTTTGATCGGTTTTCTGACAAAACTATAACATTCAGTAGGTTCTGTTTTATCTAGTTTTAATGAGATAAAAATATAATACATTGTATTGAAATGCGTTTATTCAATTAACTTGATGGCAGTTTAATGGAAATGTAAATCAAAGAATTACCGTGAGAGACAATAAATGCTCAGAATTCGGCTAGTAGTAATTTCCGGCCAAAATGAAAGCGGTTAATGTTAGAGGAAAAATGTTGATGTGTTCTATTGTAAACGATAATATCATCTCACGAAAATCAGGATACACCAGACAAAAATCAGGATACACCAGACATATTATAATCTTTCCGTGCAAAAACAAAGCTATTATGCAAAATATGCATTAGGAATCTATTTATGACAAATTTGTGAAAATATTATGAGCAGCTGGTGCACGGTGATTAGATGGGAAAATCAATTACTAAGATAAGTCACAACAATTTTTAAAGTCATATTGAGAAATCATGGCAGCAAAGGTTTCGTAGCAGTTAGAAATGACAAAAACGGTTCCAGTGATTAAGTATTTCTGTTGAATAAGTTATATTTCTTTCATGTCAGTATGCTTTATCATAACTACATAATCTCGACACTGCCTAAATACTCATGCGGGAAAGATTACTTCTGATATGTTCCAGTTTTAAATGATACTGACATCCTCGATAAAACTTGGGCAAAATGTAGCCTGTAATTCGAAATATTTCAAACGTTTTTTCCATTATAACTTACAAATACAACACGAAAATGAAAATTTACGCACATGATATAGATACTAGTAAGCAATGTCTCTAAGTGCGTTTTAATGACGTACAAAAACATGTTTCTATATCTTAAAAGAGAAAACAAAAACAAAAGGTTGAATGTTCCCCAGCTACAAAGTGAAAAGTACATAAAACAGGTTCATTGTCCTCATATCATCACAAGATATGATATGAAATTTAAAGAAATATAGCTCACATATGCCTGCCATTCCTATGATGCTTATTGAAGAACACAAATGAATATCCATAAGGTAAAGCCTAGTTCAGAAAACGCAGCCTCCCCAAATTGCACATCCACAGTTCCTTCCCTTAGCATTTTTACAACATTCTTACGTTCAAAGATAGCGGTAGCACATTCATAAACATAAGATTGTGTAAATTGAAGGGTGCAAGAAAACCTCGACATGAGGCTAATAGTAGTACGTCTCCTCGGGAGCTAACATCACTGGGTTAAGGATTTGTCATTTAGGGAGTTGGACTACGTCATTGCATGCATATTATTGAATATTAATAGATATAGTAACAGAATTGAGTGTGTTTCAGCAGGTTGCTGATTATCACTTATCGACCCGGGCCGAAAACTCATACTCATAATCCTCCCGATGAACACGTGCGCACGAAACCAATGGCCACATAAAATGTCATCATGGTCAGTGCGCTTTCAACATGGCGGGCGAGCGGACGTTGGAGACGTTAGCAAACCGTTTGTTAGACTTGGACGCTGCTATAAGCGGGTCGGAAAAGGATACATATGAATTTAATGACAGCAAGAAGAATGCCGCTACTAAGTGACATGGGAAGATTTACGGACTGGCTAAACACTGAAAATGGGACGAGAGCAATTGAAGACATCGCCCCAATGGAATTTGACATGTATATTTTAGGTTTCTCTTGCCTGTCAGGAACACGAAAACGGAAAAAAAAACACACTTGAACCATCAACGCTTAAAGACATCGTTACAAGCCTCAGGATTTACGAGGGGTGTTGGGAAAATTTCGTTCTTGATGGTGGGGAAAAGCCAGAAGTCACATGGTGCTAGGCCTGGAGAGTACGGGGGATGTGGTATATAGTTTCAATATCTAGCTCAACTAGTGTTGTCATGGTAACGACAGACGTATAGGGTGTTGCGTTGTCATGGTGAAGATAGAATTTGCCAACAAGCTCCACCATTAAGAACGAATTGAGAGGCTCACATTTCGACGTCGTCGAAGACCTATCAATGGTTGCTCGGGAGTGTGTCAGGAGTTACCAACAGAAAACTTCTGGAGCTATGTATGTTTAAAGAATTGTGTACAAATATTAAAAAATAAGAATGTTACTGCACTTGTCCCGAAACTTTCCGAACATCCCTCGTATCTAAATGATAAAGAATACCCTGCGGATTTTGCAACGAACAGAACTTTCCGGCATTCCAGGGAAACACTTAAGACTAAAGCTGTAGATTTGAAAGAAAATGGCCAAGGAAATAAAGAGAAGCGGGCAGATCCCTTCACAAAAAATGAGTTAGAAATCATGTACGAGAAAGGCATGCTTGGTGCAGGTATATTTATTAGATAGCTATATGCTGAACCTTTTTAAATCACGAATGTCGTGAACTGAAGCGATCAGCTGTTTCCATCAGCTGTTAGTTTACATGTTTCTTATTAGCTCACTAGCATCATGCAGTTCGGACTCAGAGGCCACCAGGAGCACACAAACATGTTATGGGGAGGTATTTTGATGAAGGTATGTAAAGTAAAATGGCATGCATTTTCATTATGTGGTTATTTATAGTACCAGAAGGTCATTTAATTTTATTCAGGTACCTGTAATTCTCTGAGAGAGCCACCAAGAATAGAAAGAACATCGCAGATGACCCCAGAATGTTCCAGCCAAAGATCTTTGAGGTTCAAGGTAATTTGATATAATTCTAATTCTAACATGGCTCGATTTGATTTCCAGTTAAACAAAGAAGGAAATCAAGCTCTGTATATTTTGCGATAAACAAAGGTGGACGCGCGGACCGATAAGAGAACATTATGACGTCAATAATGACGTCAAATTGCCGCATGACGTCCGATACATTACTCCTCGGGTATATGTAGTCCAGCATAATATTTATTACAATATGTCAATGAGCATGTCAGAATGAAAACAATCAAGGCCTTCTTGTGATTTATCGTCTAATTTACCACTGTGACAGTTCATAGTTTAGATGCTTCAGTTTTTAACCATTCGGGCTAACGCCCTCGTGGTTCAATTCCTACGCGTCTGAACTCTGAACCGTTTTAAATCAAACGATAAACCACTCGAAGGCCTTGATTATTTGTTAAATACAAGATTTGAAAAAATTCAAGTATGCAGGGGAATTAGTTGTTTTTCTCTGAATATAACTGTTGTTAACAGTAACCATTTTATTTTATTGAATTTATCAAAGTGTTGAAAGACAGTTTAAAAATATAAATATTTATTTTTTTCATATTTTTGTTTTCATAGAGTAATTCACTGAAATTTCTAATCAGTTCTAGATGGATGCATTTCCTATTTCCATGTGACCCAAACTGCCTAGTACCTGCTGTACAAGGAGAAAAAAAAGAAGTAAAAAGTTTTAATAAATGAAGAATATAAAAATTAAAGAATAAAAGTAATACTATAGAATGATGATAATAAATCAAAAGGGCAGCACAAATAAATAATAGTTATTTATTTTGCATAAATACTGTGAAATCATTATGTTTTTGCATAATTCGCGCTGGAACGCACATGCGAATTCAAGTCCGCGCAGATTTTATTCATAATGAAAACAATTGACAATGCGTTAATTTAAGTAGGCGCGTAAAGGTCCATTTACTTGATTGCGCGAAAATTAAACATTATTAAACATATAATATTGAATTATAATTTTAGGTATAAACCATAAAATAAATACAGATGATGACCCATGGTTCATCAATGCTGCTATGAGCAAAACACACTGGGATCTATTACCAGAACAATGAGTGAAAAGGCTGTTTTTTCTGCAAGGCACACTAACCACTCTGGCCGTAAAACCGTCATTACCAATCTGTTAGAGGCTGGCCGCACACCCATTGAAGTGGCACAATTATCATGGCAAAATTATCTTCAATGTCTGAACATCTATCACAGCATTAGTATAGGCGTCTTCAATAATTCACAGAAGTGCAACTGCAACTGTCACAACTGAAATGATAGACACTGGAATGAATGATGGTTTTGATGAAGAAATTATAGCAGGTTCCCAAGAAATTATAAAACTTTTCTTTAAACTATTCAGTCATTTGAAGACGTGAAAGAAAGTAATGCCCAAAAGGTTATTGACCTACCAATTAAGCAAAGCCCAGGTGGCTCCATGCACCATGCACTTAAACCTAATGTCACTATTCAATGGTTGCACATTTAAAATTTAGTTATTTTCAATTTTTTACCATGAAAACAGATTGGAAAGATGTCACTCACAGCAAATATGGACGAAAATGTTACCAAGATGCCAAGGAAATATGACAGAGTTTGGTGTCGATATCTGCCGATATGAAATATATGTGTCGACAGTGACACTGGTAGAAACATAGATATTTTGATCCCTAACTTGTGTAATGCTACTTTCAGAACAGAATATACTGAGACATTTACAACTTCACTTAATATTTAAATCCACTAATATGGCGCTAGAGCACTGTAGTTAGTGCCTTAAAATAAGAGAGGAGAGTTATCCGTCTGTTTATTACTGCGTTCGTTTCTTCGGTCAAATCGATTGAAAAAAATCAACAAAAAACCCCCCAAAAAAACAGTGCCCTTTATTATCAGATCTAGAATCCGTGATTTACCTATTCACGACTAATTATTCTAATATGACTAGAAATAATTTATAGCAAAACCGTGTTTTTACACTATTTATACACTTGGGCTGTTATAAGACGTTCGAAATAATTTCACTAGATCGGGCTGCCCCCTTGAGAAATTATTACGCCCGACGTATTACTGTCAGTCGTGCATAAATAGTGTTAAAACTCTGTTTTGCTATAAATTATTTCTTAATTACAAAATGTCTGTAAAACAGCATAATATGTAGTTTGATTGTTGGACTTTTCAGTACAGTTTTCAGTTACATATAATATAAGATGAAAATACATTTAAATACAATCTTGTCAGTCAGTATATGTTTTTAAAGTGTCTTAGTAAACACCAAAGATATGCATTTCCACTAGTTTAGTCAGAGAAAAACAGACACTACATGTATAATGTAAATTTATCAAGTGTAATTTAGTGTCTAAGGATGGGACATAGACTATAAGAACAATAATTAAAAAATAACACTGTCTACGAACACTTTTAAACTAACTACTTCAGAACTTCTAACAAGTGTTGTGTGATTTTTCTGACACTTTCATAAATACCTGTGGTGGCTTCAATTTCTGGAATGCACGCAGACTGACCTTTACATTTGCAAACTTTCTTTTGAATAGTTCATATGCCTCGACCAATGTCATTTTCATAGAAGCTGTGGTATTAGACTTTCTCTCCATTAACTGATTTTAAATCTTTCCTGTTTGGAACTTCTCTGGATACTTCTAGTGACAAATAAAATAACTGAACTTTCTGTACTGTTTCTTCAGGCAGTTTATCTTTCCTTGACTTTCTAGGTTTTGGTTGCCACCTCTTTTCATTGGAATGGATACTTTTAACTTTTTGGTTTCTACTTTTAAGCTGCAATTTCACTACCAAACTTGTGGTATTTTGTTATACTTCTGTCCGGCACACATTGCAGCATGTTGCATGCTGTCTTTTCCTGTGGAGTCTCTCCACAGCAAAGTTTAATATTTAGTATTCTTGTTTTCAGTACTGTTTCACTTATCGTCATTCTTTGTATCAGTATTTGGTAAAATAACACCCTTTTTCTCAAAACTTCTACTGATTGTCGGTAACTATCAGTTTCTCTAATACTCTTGTTTTACATTTTGGTGTTGTATTCAAACTTGTTTCTACTTTTAATACTGCTCTGTATTCTATACTTCTAGACTTAAAGGCACTGACCTCTAGATTGTACGAAAATAAAAATAAGAATACTTTTTTTTAATAATTATTACTTTATTTCATAAGATGGCTTTGAAACTTAGTTATGGAAACACATAAGAGTAAGTTGCTTTTCTTTTTTTCTTTTCAAAATTGAAAACGGTTTGTAACAGGGTAAAATGCTGTAATCATATTAAGCGACTGTATGTATTCTTATGTGGTGTGCTGGTCAAGAACTCAGGAAAAGTTTAATTTTCGTGGCAGCACAAGCTTGGTTCCCGACATGACCATGTTTTTTTCCCTGTCCTGATTTGGCATTTTTAAGACAGTTCAAAAACAAAAACTCATGTTCTAATGTTCACAATATGACCAAACTTCTTTTTTTAGGAAAATCATTTTTTTGCCAAAACCTCGAAGTCAGTCCCTTTAAATGATAGCTCATTTATCTCACTACTCTCTACTTCAAATGCACTGAGTCTGTTAAAATTACCTCTGTCTAGTATGTGTTTGTTTGTTCAGAATCCTAGTCTGTTGACAAGTGATTATTTTGACCACTGTAATTTCTAAGCTGTCTTCTCATCCCTCAGTTTTGTACTTTAAGCACATTCTTCTTCTTCTGGCAAGTGTTCTCTTTCATTGATTTATAGTTATTTTTGTGGGTATTGAACTATGAGTTTTGTTTTAATAATTGTTTTGTGATATTGTCTGCATGTTCTGAATTTTCGCTCTTTTTGCTTTTCTCTATTTTTGTCTTGTTTTTCATCTTCTCTGAGGTCAGTCTGCCTTGTTTTCTTGTTTGCTTGTCTTTCATGTTTTTTTATTCTATCAGCGCCAATTCTCTAAATTTCCTGCAGTTTTGTCTTTCGTTTTTTTTTTCTTCTGTTTTTCTCTGCAATGCCTCATCAAAGAGCTTTTTCACTCAGCATATCATTTGTTTCACTTTTATTTGAGTTTCTTTGTTTTTTTTTGTGATTGGCCATATTTGAATGTGTTAAATTTGATCACACCTGAAATCATCTTGACATTTAAGATAGATACTGATGTCCCATCCGTAGACCTTTACCTTCCTTACTGTACATCATATTCTTGAGCACAAGTTATATATTATTGGCCTTCTTATATCATGCTATAACAATATAACCTAGTCTGTAATTTGACCATAAATGGAATCCCCAGCGTACACACTAAGAAAAAAGTGCTAATTTAATGGCATGAATTTCAAGATGATTTTTTGCATAATATCAAACTGCAAAATGTGTAAAGATACGTTTTAAGTTCTTTTAGTTATACATGTGTATAGTCTACATTTAAATAGATGCTATTTGTCCAGAAAAGATCACAAAATATATGGTTATACTTAGACTTAAGCGTTTGTCTTCGGATGGGACATTGACATATTTTATTGCATACTTCTGAATTACAATCAGCAATCAATACAGCATATAATTTTGTTTGGTCCCCAAAGGGAAACACACAATCTCACCTCATCAGTTACATGGCATGTATATTTCTTATAGGAAAATAAATGCGTCTACGGACAAAATTTCCTGCATTTTCGGGTATATACTTTGGTGCATTATACACTAGTTAAAGTATGGATTTCAGAAATCTTTCTTATATAGATGTGTTAATGTACTGTAGCATTTACTATTTAGAATCATAGATGCACATAGAACATAATTTGATAAAACATTTTGGACTTTTCAGTTAGCCCTTACAGAAAAAAAAATAGATTTTGGTAACAAAGCAATGGGTTCAGTCATTTAAGTATTACTCGGTCATTTTTCAAGCGATTTAAAGAACATAACAAACATAAGAAAGAAGAATAAATTGTTGTTTTTTTCAGTGACACATATTATACATACCTTTTACACAGTATTTGTGTTTTTTTAAATATTAAAAATGTTGCGTTTTTAAAATGAAAATGGTAATAAAATTTTTCAAATAATGATACATTCGACACCTTCTAAATTATGAAATTCAAAATTTAAACATGACATGTAAAGAAAATTGTATGGTAACAACAGCCTAACAGGAATTGTCATTATATCTTGGCCAAGGCGACTGGGTATCCCTTGAAGAGACAAGAGCTACTTTACAAAGTAAAACGGATTGTTGATCTTGACGGTCGAAAAACGCCTTCTCGCAATAACTTGAGAAGGACTGGTATTATAGTTTTAAGCGCAGAAATCCAAGTCTTACTGAGTGGTCGGCAATGCCACTAGGACACCAGCATGCTCTTGTCAACATGGGTATGAGTCGGTCTTGGTTTGACTGCCTTTTTGAATACTTGGAAGTCTGAAATTTCGGACTTGGATACACTAATGAAGGGCCCGCGCCGTTTGTTCAATGCAGACGAGAATGGGTTTCCTTGAAGTTTCAACACAGGAGCGGTTCTCGCCAATATTGGTGCCCACAATGTATATCAAGTTGTAACCAGCAATAAGACACATAACTGTAATGGCTTGCTTTAACGTCATTGGGCAGTACGTACCACCCTTAATTGTATATCCTGGGGAGCGGTTTCGCGACATTGGCATTAATGCGTTTCCAGATGTCATTTACGGACATTCATCTAGCGGCTGGATAGATACTGAACTGTTTGTTGCGTTTCTGGAGAATCCTGCTGCATATATGCGTGATCAACAAATTCCTACACCAGTAATACTATTCGTGGATGGTCACTCTACGCAGATGTCATTGTCCGCCTCTCGATTCTGTGCTGATAACGGTATAATTCTTTATTGTTTTCTGCCGAATGCAAGCCACGTATTGCAACCCTGTGGCACTGGCTTATTCTCTCCAATGAAGGCAGCATGGAACTAGAATTGTCACAGGAGTGATACAATACGGCCTTCTCGCAGAAGAATGGCAACCATAAGAAAGACATGACCACAAGAAGGTGCAGTTTAAATCGAACTTGACCTGCATTTTATAATGTTACACATGTGTACCAAAATTTATTTAAATCTATCAAGCCTTTTGTGAGTTATTGTCCAGCAACCATGAGTTTGACAAATTTAAAGTTGGAAAGGGGCCATAACTACATATGAAATTGGTGGTTTGTAGCCAAAGTCGAGCTTTACCTGTATTTTATGATACCACACCTGTGTACCAAAACATTTAAATCCGTCAAAAACTGTCACTGGAGTGCATAATGACGCCAATGGTGGATGAATATTGCACAATAACTTGTGTCTGTGTTAAAAATATCAAATAATAAAAGAGGTACAGATAAAGTGTATCAAAACACTATATAAGTGTAATTCTAAGCAAAAAGGGGGCATAATTCAGAAAATATTGGTGCAAGAGTTATGTACCTTGTGTCATATGACGTGGGTGATGATGTGGAACAACTACTTCAAGTTTGAAACAAATGCATTTCGTAATAACTGAGATATAGTGAAAATGCATCAAAATTATTCTTAAATTCTAAGTAAAAGGGGGCATAATTCATGAAAAATTGGTGTCAGAGTTATGCACCTTGTGTCACATGCTGTGGGTGATAAGGTGGAACATATATTTTAAGTTTGAATCAAATCCACTTAGTAATAACTGAGATATAATAAACAACTTCTGCTTTTTGACAGTCACGCATGCTGTGTTTGGGCGAATTTCCAAACGTTCTTGTGACGACATTAAATTTTGCAAAGAAATAGGCAAAACACCACCGGAAACGTATAAGATACTAAAGCAGACACGGAGAGAAAACTGCGTTTGCCGTGCGCTGGTATTCAATTGGTTTCGACGCTTTTCTGATGGCCGTCAGTCCCTTGAAGACGATGCAGGTCGTGGACGGAAGTCAACAATCGGACCGTCAGCCGTGACATCAATTAAAGACAAACTGAAAGTGGACTGCATAATGACCGTACGGGAGCTGTCAGAGGCTGCCAATGTCAGCTATGGAACCGCACACAGCATTCTGACCACCAAATTAAACATGCGGAAGGTATTAAGCTGTATTCACTTCTCTTGTACAATGATATTTAATATATAATAGTACTTTAATATTGGATGGGGGAATATTCAAATTGCTGCAAATTATTGTGATTAACACTAAAATGTTATAAATTGTCCCAAGTTAGGAAAATAGCAAGCAGTTATTTTTATCATTTTCAAAATCTTAACATTATATTTTATTATTCTGATAGCCGATGTACATGTATTTGCAGGTGCACGCGCGCTGGGTGCCACGCATCCTGACCGACAGGCGCGTGAAGGAGACGGTTGCAAACGCATTAATACGCATATACCCGGCAGAGTACTTTCGGGATATCATCTTCAACAAATGGCCAAAGGAACACGAACGCTGTTTACAATGTTTCGGTGCCTACTTTAAGGAGTGAGATATCACCAGATGTATCTCGAGCACCTTTAGGGTAGGCGACGTCGTTGACGTCGTCGCACAGATCACGACGCGGGCCGGCAGCGCGATAGTGTGCGTCTTCAAGTTGCCGTCATTTGATGTAGTAGAGACAGATATTTTTGATATTTACAGACATAGTAGAGGATAGAATGACGTTTCTATTGATATAATATTTATTAATGCATGTCTTATACTATTAAAGATATAGAGGCAGTCTACGTAATTACTGATCATCCCTCGTAAGTAAAACTTCGTCATCAGATGAAGAAAATGACGCCTATAAGTGTGCGGTGTCGGACGACGATTATGATGAAAAATTTTTGTGCCCTGGATGACCAGGCAATCCTTGTTCAAACCTTTTAATACTGAACACCAAACAAGGACGCTCATAAGGTCTGTCTCACCTCGTTTTGGACCTCAGCTTTGGGCTTATGTAAACTAATGGAACGCGATCAATGGACATAAAACATGTTTTTGTGAATTAAAAAAGTCACCATCAAGACTTTCAAGGACTTTTGCAAAAATCGTCTGGTTTTCCCGTCGAGTGAATTTCATCTTCTCTACGGAAATTCGCAGGTACCAAAAACTACCTATTTTGGAGATTTACGGGAAATTTCACGTGTAACAGTTATGTTTCGAAAACAAACGCACACACACACAGACCTCGGGGTCATTTCACGCTTATTTTTACACTTAACTTTTTTTTCTCTTCCGTATAAAAAAAGACCGAAAAAAAAAAAATCGAGTTCTTCAAACAAAAAATTTGAAAAATGCAAAAATGTAAATTAGAAAAAGAAGTGAATCAGCTTACTTTACAGTACACTAAAGAATCTTGCCATTAATTATCGATTAATTATAATTATAGTTCTATTTACTGAAACAAATTCCATTTATCTGTAATCATAATTCTTTAAATCCTTTTATCCTTCTTTTAGATGTTCATTTCAATGCATAGTTGCCAAGTCAGAATTTACAGAGGTTTCACATAGAAATTCCAACATCCGAAATTTGACCCAGTCAGTCAATGACCTTCAGCCAAATAACTGAAATTTACATATGAAACAATATAGATTTATTATTCACAGTATTTTTCAAATGCATTTTTCAAGAAAAAACTGTGCGAAACAACATCATCATGCCGTCAACCTTCTGAGAATATAGCCTTCTTTTACAAGCTTGCCATGAAACAAAGTTGAATTTGAATTATGTCATACAACATATGACGTCACTAAAATATCTCGAGCGATAAAGTGAGGCCATGGGCTGAATGATTTGTGAGCTCTTACGCATAGCTACACAAATGTAATTAAGTATTTATTGAAGCTCAATGAGTTAGTAGGTAAAGTATACAAGCTGTCAATGGTGCGAGTCTAATAACATGGATAAGATTTAAGTAAAAAAAAACAAAGACAAATATCAAACAGGGAATGCCACGTACCAGTCGTGTTCTTTAAGTTTAAAGGCTTTCTAGCATTTCAAGCCCACATTTTTCATAGATTCTAGACCCTAAACAAGGGTGGTTCCCCCAACCAAAATCGCCGGAGCATAGGTAATTTGTCTTTTGTTCTGGGTAAAAAAAGTGCAAAATAAGCATAATTTTTCTCGCTCGCTACGCTCGCATAGGTAATTTATCTTTTGTTCTAGGTAAAAAATATAAAATATGCATTTTATTCTCGCTCGCTACGCTCGCATAGGTAATTTATCTTTTGTTCTAGGTGAAAAATACAAAATATGCATTTTATTCTCGCTCGCTACGCTCGCATAGGTAGTTTGTCTTTTATTCTGGGTGAAAAAATAAGACTTGCATTTTTTCTCGCTCGCTACGCTCGCACAATAAAAATCCAACAAAGTTTGCATGAGTTCCTATAAGGCTCTTATCCATTTCTATGTTAATAGCCCTTGGTAACTCCTCCCAATACAAATCCTCAGAAATCGTGCTAAGAAAATTCCATTTCGAGATACTTCCGCATGAATAAGTCTAACAAGTCATTTAACATGAACTATAATTAGCATGTTATTTAGACTTATTTTGTCACAAAACCTGTCCTTTTTCAATACCAAATTAAGTACCTCAGAACGCCCAGAATGCACCAGATAAATCTATTGTTTTAAACATTTTCCGGGAGGGGGGGGGGGGCATGCCCACGGACCCCCTTAGTTGCTCTACTACATTTATTTTACGCCCCCTAATACCAAATCCTTGCCCGCCCCTGCTAAATATGAGATTTTGACATTAATAATCAAATTAAATTGCCGTTGTTTCCTTTATTATATATCGATAGTGCTACATAAATAAGATTTGGTTAAAAGGGGAATCTTAACGTCTTGGAAACGAAATATTTTTAACATTGTTGATTCTCAAATAAAATTTTATCAAACTAATGAACACCTAGTTCCACCAAAACCCAAGTTTACTTTAAGACATTTGAAAAAGGAAATCCAAGAATTTCATTCTAAGTATGTCTTAGTTCCAGCAGACAAGGCGGCCAACAATATTATCATCATTTGACGCCTACATTATATTAATGTTTTACAAAACGAACTAAATAGCACTAAAACTGATACATTGAGTCCTTCTGTTGAAAATAATTTGGTCACTGACCACATCACTGAAGTTTCTAATTTAAAAGTTCGTACCTAGACGATCAACAAATTAAACTACCAACCATGTACTGGATTCCTAAATTGCATAAACAACCATATAAGCCCGCTTCATCGCTAATTCAAGCTCTTGTACAACTACAAATATTTCAAAACTATAAACATCATGTCTAACTGCTGTGAAAGCCCACGTGGAAAGATACTGCGATAAAGTATACGAAACCTCTGGTAAACATTTATTTTGGTCGATAAAAAATTTTGGCGAAATCCTGGATAAGTTTAAAATCAATAATTACAAGGTATCTACAGTCAGTACATACGATTTTTCTACTTTGTATACCACTTCACCGCATAACTTAATAAATGACAAACTAACTGCCCTAATTCAAAAGACTTTTGCCAGAGAGAATGCTACATTTCTCGCTTGCAGTTTTGATAAAGCTTTTTTAACTAGCAATATTATTAAACATTATACAAAATGGACCTGTGACGAAGTTTGTACAGCCCTTTCTTTTTTATTGAACAACATTTACATCAGGTTTGGGAATGCAGTTTTTAGACAAGTAGTTGGTATTCCCCTGGGAACAAATTATGCACCCCCTGTCGCAGATTTGTTTTTATATTGTTATGAAAGAGACTCTATGTTGAGCCTTTCTCCTAGGGAGCTTTAGTTAATTAAAACTAACAATTCGGATACTGATGCTTTGTTTTTAGATTTACATCTCTCTATTTATGATAATATTATACATACCAAAATTTATGACAAGAGGGATGATTTTAACTTTAGTATTGTAAATTTTCCCCATTTGGATGGGGATGTACCTCAGGCTACATCTTATGGGGTATATATTTCTCAATAAATTCGGTTTGCCAGAGTGTGTAGTCATGTCAAGCATTTCAATGAACGTAATCTATATATTACAAGTAAACTTCTTCAGCAAGGCTGATTACAAATTGCTTAAATATTTTGCTAAATTTTACTATCGTAAGTCTGATTTAGTTTTAAAATTCAATAGTAATTTAAAGACACTTCTGCGAGAAGGTATTTCTAAACCCGTTTTTATGGGGATGTGGTTTACAAACTTCGTAAGATCTTGGGTCATGGTAATTTTCCAAATGTATTTAGTAAAATTATAAAACGTTTTATTAAAAGAGGTTACGACCCAACTGTTTTGAGACATACCGCATGTTTAGTGTTCAACCCGTTTACAGTTGGACACTACGCTTCCCTCTTTGATTGTGTCTGACGGAAGAGTGGGAGGACTCTATGATAAGCAGCTTTTAAATCCTATCAGGACTGAACTGTTTCGATATCTGTCTTCTGGCCTGTTTCGTCGGGCCCTTAAGGGTGTTTCTCTTGTTGCTCTGTCTTCTGAAAAGGCATTGAGTACTTACGTTTTTGGTTCTCAAGGTTTGCTTTTTATATATTTATACACGAGCATTTTTGTGTTTTACATGCCATGCCTTTTTGTTTCCATTACGTGTGTTAGAGATTCACCTGTAGGGGATTACTTTTATTTACACTGTCCCGTGTCTTTGGAACATGGTGGGGGTAAGAGTGAGGTTGGGTGCGCACCATAAACCGGTTTAAGCTCCCCAGTGGTGTTTTTGCCACTGACCGTTCCAAGGCGGTGCCCCACTGTGTTCCTATGTTTGTTCGTTTTGTCCTCATGTGTTGGCTTTGTGTGTGTGTGCGTGTATGTGTGTGTGTTTGTGATGTGCACGTCTGCGTGCTGTAGGTTTAGTTTTGGGGAGGCTGCGATTTTGGTACGTGGCATTCCCTGTTTGATATTTGTCTTTGTTTTTTTCTGTCACCGAAAAAAACCCCACAACAAATACGAAACGAGAACCTTGTTAGCAAGGTGCGTTATAATTATTACCTCGAAATTTCGACTTATTAGCTGTCTTCAAGCTGTCTTCAGAAGTAAAGTGTAGAATATGACCATCAAAGATACCCTATACATGTATTCAAATATTATCAAACTGCATTGTAATTGCCATTAAGTGGTCCCTCGAACACCCAAAAACATCTCAAGCTTCCCCACCCCACCAAGAAAAAACAGAAATTTAGATCTACACATAGAAAAATTAGTTGTAAAATAGATTAAAAAAAAATTCAATGACACTGTATTAATTGTTGTATCTCACAAAATTTTCAAAAATATAAACATTTATGACATGCACAAAACAATTCAAACTGAAATTTTATCAAATATTTTAACGACGCGTGTAGTCGCATTTACTTTTTTTAACAAAAAAAGATGTCTTTATTAATAAAATGATCAAATAAATTAATAAAAGTGTCTATGTTTTGTAAGCATATGCGTTAAAACATCAATGTATGATTCATTTCAATGAAATAGTCATAATCAAAAGTTTTTGTCACAACCACATCAATCTCAAAAACAAAGTTTTAATTTATTTGATGATTTATTTGTATTTAACATATTTAATGTGATACATTAGTTATCAAATTAGAATTTTAATACTATTGTGGGGTATTTCGGCCATGTGGTTGAGTTCATTAACTTCGAATCACTTGTCCCTCAATGCTGTAGGTTCGGGGTGTAGAATTCTTTCTTGTGCGGAAACCATTCAGCTTGCTTGTTCTACCCAGGTTCCCGTTCTCGATGTGATAGGTGACTATATTTTGGCATATGCATGACCGCGCTGATATAATGTGTGCTTACGTTTTACTTTAGTTACAAGTTGTGACAAGACATGTGATTGTTCCGTCATTGTTTGCAGAATTTACTTTTTAATGAAATGTGTAGATGTAAGTTATATAATAATTATGCTATTTGTATATAGTATAGGTAAAGTTTACTCGAATTACGAATTATTGACTGTGTATGTATGATGTTTGAATTGCCGCAAATCACTTTTAACGGCAACACCGTTTTGTTGCTATCATTACGTTGTTTTTTTGCAGAATTTTAATGTAACAATCTCTTGCCCCCATTGTATTAATGAAATCCGAAGTAAATGTTTCGTATTGTTTATAATCTTGGACAGGCTTATAGCCTAATTTCAATTTGGCTCATAATAATAACGCGCACTTATGGACCCCCTACATATGTCTATCACTTGGGCACCGCTAATTGTTGTTGATAAGTATAACCATGTTGTCCAGAGGGCTTTGATCTGAATGCTTAAAGTATTTACTTCAGTCAAGTATGCGTAATCTGAGCAGATGTATGCTCAGTGTTGTTTGAAAGAATTCGTTGCCCCTGCAATTTTAAGACCTAAGATTTTTGATATGCGGCCAATTGTCGATTTAATTTCGTGAAAATACTTACTTTAATATGTTTTAAACTTAAAGAAGTTCGTTCAAATGTAACTTTATGATATGAGGATGTGCTTAATTTTACCAGAAATAGTCAAACGGTTGCTCCCCTTTTCATGTGTAATCAGCACGAAGATAGTATATAGGATCCTATATCTGATACAAAACTACGATTTTTACACTAACTAATTTAAGGTGAATCCTGATAACAATCTTCCAATTTAGATATCAGTCTTCACGTATTGCGAGTTTCAGGGAAGAGCCTGTTCTACCCGCATAATGCTTAGCATATTAGGGAGAAAATGATATCAATTTTAATATCCTTGATACGCGACCGGGGATTGAGTCCGCACCGGAAGCGGACGCTCTACCAATAGACATAATTAGTTCACAGAAAGTGGAATCGAACGCCATGCTCAGGTAGTAGAGCGTTCGCCACCGGATCGAGCTCCGGAGTTTGAGCCTCACCGTAGAGAGAGACACAGACACAAAGAGACAGAGAGGTCACAGTAAGGCACTGTAGCTGGTCCAGCGAAGAGACTTTATGTCTGAAATATAGATCTTCAGATGCAGAGAATTTTATTCTTGAGAGAGTGTCTTCATATTATATTATTATTATGCTGGTCCAACGCAAAGAATATACTCCTTGGTGGGTACCTTTTAATAAAGTTTTATCTCCACAACTTTATCGTAAATTCTCATATAATGGAAATTATTTTAGAATTAAAATAATTTAATTTATTTGTTCTCAAATTGTTGCTTATTAATTACCGTCTGCTAATAGGTTAAATTGTCGTCTGTTTTTTGCTAGATGTGTCATGGATATTGGTACACTTGGCTGATCTGAACTGGTTCCTATTGATACTGGTACCCAGTCGATATAATATAAATACCAATAATCTCGTGCAGTTCTCTCACATTTAGCTAGCTACACTGTCGGTAAAGTCAAAACTATTTACCCGCCCGCCACACCCTGTATTTATAGGAAACTTTCGAAATATTTTAGAGTTTTGCATCTTCAGTTTCGGGCTAGTATTGTAGTTTTAACAATTTACTAGAATACTCTGTCAGTGTTTTATACACACATTACTGATCTATTCATGTTGATCTTGCATCATCTGTAGAATGTTTTATGAAATTGGTTCAGAGTTATAAAGGAAATTTACCTCAAAGTCTGTCTATTTAACAATAGCTAACGTTGATGTTCTTGTTCAAGTAAATTCTTATTGTCCACCCGGTCTTGACGACTGAGTTGTTTTAGATACTGCCGTCTTTCTACTTACAATTGCAAGGATGAGCCGTGCCAAAGTAAATTGATGGTCATATACCGGAGAGCAATAACACTACTGGAGATAACACGCCCAGCCATCAACATTCAGGATGGGTGATAGTTACTGTCGGCTCTAGATGTTACCTTGTTATGTGACCAAGGACTTCTGAATGTTAGTTGTTCATACGGTGTAATGAAGAAAAAACTGAGATCGTTTGATACAGAGTATATAAATTTTGAAATTTAAGAAAACGGTTTAGCATGGACCTGACTAAATTTTGTTACAAGACTCTCCAGTATAATTTGAAAGATTTTATAGTTCTTTTAAAGAGGCACGGGATAATTGATTGATATTAATATACGTATTTCTAGTAAATATATAAACTAAATGTGCAAGAAGACAATAGTGAAGTAATCACATTATTAGAACAGTTTCGCTTTCTTAAGTTAAATGCGTCGTATGGAGATGAAATTCAAGGTCAGGAAAATAATTATAAGGAACTATTGACTGTCGCAAATATCATTTCATGTGAACTTTAAAACTTTGTGATCACAGTTAGATATCACTAAGAAAGTTTTGCTATTATTGGTGGTAACAATTATTATGTAGGACACTGGCTTTTTAACTTTGACATTTGATACGACCTTAATATTAGTTTTGTTCATCTTGTCACAATACTATACGTCAAAGGTTTTGATTTGCAATACTGGTCTGATGGATATTGTCGCTCATAATATGTGTGCGGTAAAATTCTGTCGGCCGTGAGTTGAGCGGATACGGTGTCTGTGTGTTTGCTTTCAAGTTGCGTTCTTTGTGGTATCATATGTTTACCAGTTTGTGTTAAATGGATAGTAAAAGGTTTTGCCCTAGTACTTGGCAATTCCTATCTAGCGTTTTGCGTATGTTGCGTATGTTGCGTTGCTCTCAATGGTGTCACTTTGCCTTGCCTTGCCTTTCATTGACTCGTGTTGCGGTTTCGCTCATTATACGGTGAAACCCGAAATGGGTGGAATGGTAGCTCGACGTTCAATTGAAATTGTTGTGTGTTTGCATTTGAGTGATACCTGTTACAAAGTACAAAGTGTCTTGCGTTGCTTTGCCTTTGAGTGATACCTGTTACAAAGTACAAAGTGTCTTGCATTGCTTTGCCTGGCGGTCCGTTATGTTATATTGCCTCGCTCTATATTGGCTCGGGTTGTGCATTTGACCACATCCCGGTGACACCCAGGCTGGGTTGGATTCACAATTCGAAGTTCGATGGATTGCGCAGTTGCATTGTTACAGTTAGTGATGTTTGCAAGCCTTGGGTTGGTGCGTCTGTTCTCCTCTCGGTCGACGGATTTTGCTGTGCTTTTAACGACTCTACATGGTGAGACCCTTGTTGAGTCATGAGCGGCCGATCAACTCCCAATATTAGAGAGTTTGAGATTTCAAACTTCGCCTTCCCCTTCAACGTCTCTCATATATATATTGAGTAAAACGTCACCGATATGCGTGTATTTTATTTAAATCACACGTTGCTACTAAAGTTTTCCATGTAATATCACGTAAGCCTAAGACTTCGCTTTATTACTATGCGAAATAAAAAGCTTAGTTTCAGGATTTCTGCTTATTAAGTTATTTGATTATCCATATATATGATTAGACTAAATTTGATGCGAAACACTATCAATAGGTATAAGAATAATGAAGTTTTGTATGGATAATGATTTTAACTAAACACATTGAATTGAACCTGGAAGTATGAAGTTATCAACTGATTTTGAGAAACTTTGAGATTTTGTTCAAACTTTAACTTCTACGGCATATTTGTGTCCCCAGGCGGTATCGATTATACCAGATGGGCCTTTTTGTCGTAAGAAGTGAAGTTTTGAACGTCCGAAGATGTGATATCACGAAAGTCGAAACTTCATTCTTTTTACATCTACTCTATCCACATACTCCGCATCAAAGACTAAAATCTTGATGGAGGCACATGGCATGACAGTCATTTTACTTGAAAAATAAAAATTACGCGCGATTATCATTTGGTGGAAAATTTTATTTTCACATCCAAATAAAATCAATCTGTTTCTGTCGGACACTTAATACGACAATTGCGTTTTGATTATAAACATAAAATGGTACTGGTAAGACGGAAAATTCTTTTGAAGTATCAGACAATTTCAGATTTATGATATCATGATGAGAGACTTTTCCTGTTAGCCGTATGGGATAACTCTATTTTTTAAATGCACGGAACCAGAGCCTGGCAGAGAGACATTGTGGGTTAATTCCCCCTTTGATTCTTACATTTTACAAAGAAAGTCAGTCTTGAAACTCGGTGTGACCCTACCCTACCCCTACCCTATCAAAGTGTAAAAGTAAACAAAATGTTGCATAAATTACAAATTAAACAAATACACAATAGCAACAAAAATCTAAAGAAACGAGATTCGCAATGGGCGGACCGTCAGGGGAGGTAACTAGAGTCACGGATTGGAACTAGTCCGATATGAAAGCGTTCAACGTCATGATATGGAAAAATATTGCACGATCGCGTTCCATTGAAACCCAATGGAAAATAATTTTAGGTATGTAATAATCATTTTTATTTCCTCTCGTGTATGATTTACAATCGTGTATTGTATACTGACTATACTGACATAATTTTATATAAAACCTAAATGTTTGGAGCAACACTAACGAGTTTTTACATTGTTCACATTGTTTTATCGTGGTTTTATTTTTTTTTATTTTTTTTTTTTTTTTTTTTTTTAGGTAATCGCTCTAATATCCATGCGATGATTATATTAATTGAAATGGGTTTTTTTTCATTTAATTTTCATTCTTTTCATTTTTAAAAAACCTCTTGTAAAATTCCTGCCCTTTCGGACAATTGGTATCAAAATGCACGAAAAAAACGATCATAATTACGGATAAATTGAATGGGCGGATTAAAAGAAGTAAGGTTCATTCTAATGTTTGAAATCTCAAGAAATTTTAATCGAACTTCAACTTCATACGTTAACTTCGCAAGAGACGTTGAAGGGGAAGGCGAAGGTTGAAATCTCAAACTCTCTATTGTCAATATACATACTTTTACCTAATTTAATTGAATTATTATCATGCGTATGTTTAACTATCGTTATAAGTATCAATGCATATTCTTGGAGAATAAAAGAGTGTTGTATGAGTTATTTGGTTTTTATTTTGAGCAATAAAATAAATTCCTATTATAATATCACCCCGCCGAGGCGGGCCGAATTTACGCAGTTTATTGCTACACGGTGATCAACGAGATAAAAGTGTTCATGAATCTATATAGGCACTTACATGATACTGTAATCAGCTGGGTGGTTCTTTTATCACGTCTGTCCTGTCTATGTCCCAGTAATACGTCCAGTTTATAGCAAAACAGGACGTTAGCTAAATGCAAGCCATAAAATAACTGAAAATTGTAGTCAAAGAATTATGGACCCTGTAATTAATCAAAATTTTAATTCATCATATAACATTATACAATCAATAATTGGATCTTATTCTAAGCTTTTCATTGCAAAGTGTGACTATGTGACTGAATATAATATTTTTATGTATTAAGGACGAACATAAATTTTGAATAAGTATTTTAGACCGAGACCACCATATTTGGCAATCTGATACCCCTTGCGTTCGCCCTAGATGTCTAATTGTCTGCTGCTACTATTTTCTACCAATCTCAAGTACTTCTTTCTGAAAACAGATAATGAAATAAGAAGATATATTCTTATTTTTCTCAAATGCACTGGCTTGTCTTATAGTAAAGTTTTATTTTCTTCTTTATGAACTCATTTCCATAAATAATTTTTATTATCTATATTTTGACACTAAGTGGATGGAAATAGCATAGTTTGTTCAGCATATTATTTCGACATTTAAACGTCTTATGCATAGTTAACATTTTATGTAATAATTCAGTCTTAAAGTGGGAATCTTGAAACACAACAAAAACACAAAACGGTTACGAAATAAAACGCATTAAAACATTAAATACAGTCATAAATAAAATCTAAACAGTTATTAATTTTAAAATTATAGCAAGTTTACAACCAGAAACCTACTTACAGATTGTTTATTGTTTAGGAATGAAATAACATAAAGTTTTGAAACTTGATTACGACTATCGGTATACTTAAATATATGATTAACGAATGGAAGAGCAGCAAACGAAAATCAAAGAAGAAAAGGCAAACAACAAAAATCTAAAAAGAAAAGAAAAAACAGAACGAAAAAAACAAGACGATTGTTTTGCTTTAGATAAAATAGGCAATTTCCTTTAAAAGAACAACTTTTTAATAAAAAAAAGTGTGCTTAATTCAGAGCTAGAGCTTTTTCACTAGAAATTATAATTGTTTTTATTAGCTCGACTATTCAAAGAAAAGGTAGAGCTATTGGACTCACCCATGCGTCGGCATCGGCGTCTGCGTCCGCGTTCCGATTTCGTTAAGATTTTGTACGTAAGCTGGTATCTCATTAACCACTTGCGGGAATGGATTGAAACTTTACACACTGATTCACTGTGATATTACATTGCACAGGTTTCCTATTTTTACAAAATTATGGCCCTTTCTCGACTTAGAATGTTTTGGTTAAGGTTTTATATATAAGCTAGTATCTCAGTACCCACTAATGGGAATGAATTTAAACTTCACACACTTGTTCCCTGTGATAATGTGACACGTACTGCACAGGTTCCATAACTCTACATTGCTTTTTTTTGTAAAATTATGTCTCTTTCTCGACCTAATTTATGGTTAAAGTTTTGTGTGTAAGCTTGTATCTTAGTACTCACTAATGGGAATGGATTGAACTTCACACATTTGTTCACTATGATGATCTGACATGCATTGCACAGGTTCCATAACTTTACTTTGCAAATTTACAAAATTATGTCCCTTTTTGACTTAGCTGTTTTGGGTTAAGTTTTTGTATGTAAGGTGGTATCTCAGTACCCACTAATTGGAATGGATTGACTTCACACAAACCACAGATATCATGGGTGTTGCTTTCTTTACCTCTCATTAACATACTCGAAAAAAATGAGTATGTGTTTGATTTCCTTGGTCTTGTTCTAAGCTTCTAAAGGATCTTCTTACAGATTTTGTTCTTTACTATTATATCTATTACCAGATAAAATTTATAAACCAAAGACAAACTCTATTCTAGCACATGAATGGACAACATGATCCGTAAAGCCTAGAAAATATAACAAAAATAAGAGGTACGATGACGCACCATAAACACTTCCAGAGCCATTCATTGCAATGAAGGCAAACCACAAATAGAAACTGTAGTTGAAAGATAAAGCAGACGGGTCGCTTCAAAGATCCACCAAAATGTAAATTTTATTATAATTATGAAAGATATAGAAGAGGAGATTGAGTGAGAAGGTGTGAGGTAAAAAGGAAAAAGTGTTTGTTAAAATGGGGCATTTAAATAGAGGATGATTAAACAGGGGAAGGATGAAAGGAAGTTACACTACCAACATAAATAAATAAATATATATATATATATATATAATAAACGAAGCAGGAAAAGCATTTTGAAATTCCAGTATGCGGAGACAAATTACATACGCCGCACAATACTTTCAGACATGTTACGAGTAAGTAGTTCAATAAACAAGAGGGTCATTGACCCTAAAGCGCTCACCTGTGTACAGGGCTTCGTTTTGTCCTCGTGTGTTGGCTTTGTGTGTTTGCACGTGTATGTGTGTGTGTTTGTGGTGTGCACGTCTGCGTGCTGTAGGTTTCGTTTTGGGGAGGCTGCGATTTTGGTACGTGGCATTCCCTGTTTGATATTTGTCTTTGTTTTCAAGTGTATTTGTATAAGTACAGAGTTAGGTTTCTTCTACGTTGGCCTATATTATATACATGTCGTACACACTTTTGAACCTAGGGTAATAATTTGAACAATTATGGTAGACATTAAAAATCTGATATGACACGCAAAATATCAAGGCTGTAGCTATTATTGATTCAGAGAAGAAAAGTGACCACTTTCCCAGGCAGCCATGATTTTTGAAAAATTGGAATAATTTGAACAAGTTTGGTAGAGGGTCACACAAGGCCCATTTGTGTAAAATTATTTTGAAATCGGGCTTGCAGTTTCAAACAAGAAGATTTTTAAAGTTTTCACTATATACATATAGGGAAAAGTGACCACGCCGTCTGGCGGCCATGTTTTTTTGACGAATCAAAAAAATTTGAACACTCTTGGTAGAGGGTCACACAAGGACCATTTCTGTAAAATTATTCTAAAATTAGGCAAGCAGTATCACACAAGAAGATTTTTAAAGTTTCCACTATATACATATAGGGGAAAATGACGACCCCCTCTGGCTGCCATGTTTTTGACGAATCGGTATAATTTGAATAACCTTGGTAGAGGGTAACATAAGGACCATTTGTGTGAAATTATTTTAAAATCGGACCATCGGTTTTGGCGGAGATATTGTTTGAAGTTATTAATTTTTTTAAATATCTTTAGCTCTGGCAGCCCCTATGTGCAACAAAGCGACCGTTTGAACATCTTTGGTAGAGGACCACCCAAGAAACATCATGGCCAAGTTTCATCAAAATCCATTCATTGGTTTTAGAGGAGATGTCGTTTATACACAAATGTTGACGACGGACGGACGCACGCACACGGACACAGCGTAATCACAATAGCTCACCATGAGCACTTTGTGCTCATGTGAGCTAAAAATCTGATATTTCATATCTATATTACATAGCTTAGAATGTATAAGTTACAAAGTCGAAAATTCCCCTTTGTCAAAGCAAAAATCCATCTGACCATGATTAAATGATAATTATTGTAACTCTTGGAAATGGTTTCCCTCAATTACGAGCAGTTTCCAGGAGGTAAACAAGACCAGGTCAACGAAATTTCATATTTTACCAATGAAGATCGATTTAAGCAAAAATGTCCAAAATCCTTACACAAGTGCAGCTGACACTGTATTGTGAGATCTAACACGGGACCCAAAAAAGCGGTCCCTAAATATAATAACCTCTAAATAAATTTAGAAAGATATGTAATATATTGAACTGTGAATATACCATATAACCAAAAGTTTAAAACTGTGATAAATGTCGTTAAGAGATTTCTTTTAAGATGTCAAATACTTGTTGAATTCCACTGACTGGCAATTGTTTGTTTGACCGACTGTTAAAAAGGTTAATTGTATACATTTTGCAAACGTACTCTCTCACTGAAGTTTCATGCACGGTCGTTTAAAAGATACCTTTACGAAACGATTTTATCTGCTTGCTCTGGCTGTCGATATAATGACAAGATTGTTTAAAATGGAATGTATTCATATGTTAAAATCGTCTAATACAAGTGATCATATGTACGATATCGACTGTATTTATAATCATTGATCGTGATGCTAGTTTGGAAGCCCGCCCACTTAGCCAGATAGGGAGAACGTAGATCTACGGATCGCGGGGTCGTGAGTTCGATCCCCTGGATAGACGTTTGTTCTCCGTAACGATTTGACCAAAGACATTTCTCTGAAATCATTCGTGATTCACCTCTGATTCATTAGGGGCAAGTTGGCAGCTACTTGCGGAGAACAGGTCTGAACTTGTACAGAGTCCAGGAACACCAGTTAGGTTAACTGTCCGCCATTACATGAAACAATGCAGAAAAACGGTGTTAAACCCGCAAAAAAATAATTGAGGAATTACTAAGCATCTAGTGCTCACTTTGTGACATATGTTTCGATCTTACAATGCAACAAATTAATATCCTCTTTATTTTCCTAAATGTATGAACATGCTATCAAAGCAGTGTTTTTGCTCGGCACATCAATATGAGTCAGGGAAAAGGAACGATACTTCAAAAAGTTGCCACCAACATCGTTTGCAAGTAGAAAATACTTTTTGTTGACAAGAACTTCGATAGTAATCTACCCAAACGTTCCTCATTTGACAGGCAGGCAGCGCATCTCGTCCAATCTAGAAGAAAGAATTGATAAGAGTCGGATAAAGGAGAGAAGTATTTTAAAGAAGGTAAAACTGGGTAACTATGGTGAGAGTATGGCGACTAGAGTAGGGCATAAAAGTATGTCATTCAACGCTTTCTTTAATCGTATCACAGGTAACTAATAACGCTGATTAATTATCCGTCGAAATATATGCAATCTGAACATACGTCCTTTTAAAACAGTGTTTATATAAGATTAGGATAATCAATAACAATTTCTTTGTGCCTGTACCATATTTAGCTGATTTTAATAAGCTCTTAAGGTTAAGAAGTATAATATATGGTTCAAAAGAGAAATACAGCTTTACCTAAGGATATACCTAATTTGTCAAAGCAGCATACTAGAATACTAGCGTTTGCCTCATTTGACTACACTGTTCTGATATATACCTGCAGTTATTTCAGATGTTATGAAAAACAAAAACAACAGCGTAAAGTTAAATTATAATTGCCACATGCAAGATGTATGTGAAGCAGATATAATTTCCAGCACTTTTCAAAGCGACTTAAGCAATTAAAACGATACACCTGCCTAATGGACAAAAATGTTTGCAGAAAACATATTGCAGAACACCTATGTCCTGTTTTGACATACATCTTATGAACATACTGAAGTAAAATTGGTTTAATTAAACAAAACTTAGAATTTCAACAGCTGCGGAATGAAACAACATAAATATGCAACAAGCTACTGCTGTTTCTACAAAATAGAAAAAAAAACTTATCGTGTTGTTTGATAAGATGTTAAAGCACATTGCTGTTCCGGTACAATGATATGGAAACTATGCTATAATTGTTGCCTTGTTTGGCGATTATTCAAATATTTACGGATTGCTAGAAATAGTAACTCCTTTGCCTACTTGTTTATGTCATTCCGAGCTACTGTATATAATTTTTCTTCATAAAAGCAGTAAATACCAGTAGAAACAAAATAATCTGTTTCGGTGAAATATCAACTGTTGTTGAAACAAACTGATGATAAAGACATTAAGTCTGAAATCATTCGTCCTCTAACTCTGATTCTTTGGGGAAGTTAGCAGTAACTAGAGACTTGTAAGGTTAACTGCCTGCCGTTACATAAATACTGTAACAGTTGCTAAGTGGAGGTTAACTAAAAACAAACAAGCAAATTGTACTGATAAGTCTACGAAATAGGGAATTAGAACTCGTTTTGTAGTAACATTATCAATTACCAAATCTTAGTTATTAACCTCGTAAGTCTTCTGCCATTTTACTCTTATACCTCTTCATTTGCCACTGTGGGTGACTGTAGCTTTGAGTACTATTCCCAATAAGCACAATTCAGATCTTACATTTACTTTACTGATTTTGTTTTAAAAATTTCTGTACATTTTGTATCAATTTTCGTAAAATAAAAGTGCAAAATATTTCGAAGGCATCGTCTATGCATGCAAATGAATGGTAGTAAAAATTAATATAGACCCTACCTATTGTGTTTCTTGTTTTTCTTTTAGGAGATTGGGGTGGAGGTCGTGGGGTGGGGAGTGGGGGGGGGGGGGGGGTAACGTCATACTGACACAATTCAAGTAATATGGCGCCTTTCCAGCTTTTCATGGTGGAGGAAGACCCAGGTGCGCCACCAGATATTGTTTCATAACAAGCGGGCACCTGAGTTTAACCACCGACCTTCCGTAAGCCAGATGGATGGCTTCCTCACACGAAGACTCCCACGCCCCAAGCGCGACTCTTACTCACATCGGTGAGGAGCAAGTGATTTCAAGTCATCGACCTTAACCACTCGGCCACGGCCCCTTCTATTGTGCACTGTTTACTCATTTCGGCTAAATGAAATTAAATAAATCATCATGCAGACTTCTTAACCTGCAAATGAATATGTCTTATTTTATGCTAACTGATGAAATACTGTGTTTTATCAGTGAGATATAATCCATATCACTCACTGCATATCACTCACTGTTGCCGATCTACTTGTACATTGTGTATAACTTTTAAATTATTTGCATAACACAGGATGAAAATTGTAGTCGCACTTTGTTTTTTATAGTATATTTCTCGATTCAAATGATTTTACTTAACGAGAATTTCATTACGTTATGCTGCAAGAAGTAAAATAAAATGCAACTTTTTGTCGTGTGCGTCTTTCTAAAGTCACGTCTGACGTCATGTTTGTTGACGCGCGTCTGTTTCCCGCGCTGAGATTAAAATTTGTTGCAAAATGCATATCTCACCGTAATTAAGCATAAAATAAAAAAGAACATTTGTTTGTGTTTCGTGAATATAGAATATCTGACCTCAAAGTGAGAAAATATTCATATTTTCACTCGCTACGTTCTCATGAAAATATTTGAATTTTCTCACTTCTCAGTAAGATATATTCCATATTCCATATTCACTCAAAACAAACAAATTTTCTCCCTCTCTCTCTCTCTTTCTCTCTCCCTCTCTCTCTCTCTCTCTCTCTCTCTCTATTATGCGCATGAAAATACAAACCATTCTAGAATTGTCCTGCGCATTTTAAGAATTTCAATAATACTCGGCAAGTAGGCAATTCTTAAACACGAACGTTTATTCTAGAATAGTCCGTGCGCATTTTAGGAATTGGGACAAAGTGGGAATCGTCCCTGATTCTGAGAAAAATAATTATTGTGTTAGAGTTTCATACTTTGAAAACAGCTGAGTTATTAATTATCCCTTATTAAAATATGGTCCAAAGTGTTGGAGCTATCACGTCGATTCTGAAAAAAAATAAACATAACAGAACACCACATAAAAACTGAACAAAATATATGTATCAAGCATTATAACTAAGGTTTAAATCCCGTGCAAGGCAGATATAATAGCAGGTAATTGGTCAATGGTAGAGGTTGCAACTTCATTCTCACTGAACTCAAAAATACACCAAAGTGTCAAAATTAAGAACATTTTGGTTAATTGTTGAGCGTTCACAACAGATACTGTACTTGTTAGTTTAAATTCAGCTTAATCCTTCGGTAGCAATTCGTACAATATTGGTAGACGCTTTAGCATTAGCTACGGGGAACTACGCGCAAACGTACACGTGTTGAAATTTGAACCTCACTTTATAAGCACTGATACAACCTTAAGGAACATTTGTAAGCTAGTTCGCCGTCTAGCACAACAGAAATACTGTCTTTACGCAATAAAATTAATAACGGAAGAGAGAGAAAATAAGGCAAAATTATTACTTAATACATAAATTTAACTATTAAAGCAAACTGGAATAATCTGATGAAACAATGTAATATCATTTATACTTGAAATTACTTCCTAATTTAAACCCACTGTCTAAAGTCGGCATATTTCCATCTGTCTTTAATAAACAGTGAATTGTTTTCTCAGTTTTTATCAACAATTGATACCAAAGTTATAAAATCATACTTTATAGTTGGAAGTATAAAAAGATTATATTCATACATACCATACTCATTCATGCTAAAGATGAAGAAAGTAAACGTATCATATATCTTAGAGAACTGCATAATATGTATAAAAATGATATAGCAGCGTATTTATATTTCCTTTGACAACTAATCGTGTAGTAAATATGCCCTCTACCAACTGAAAAGAATCAACCAATATGTGGAAGAGAAATGTAATAACATGATAAGATATGACGTAACAGAGTATATCAAATCAATAACTGATTACAACATACAGCTTCCATGAGCATCAATTTTTAAAGTTTTTAGACCAGTTCAAACGCGGTGTTTGTAGTATGCATTGTATTTGATAAGCAACATTTACCAATTTCGTTTAAGTTTTATTGCGGTTCATTTTTTAACATTTTCGACATCTTAATCAGATTTATGTTATCTTGAATCGTCAGCGTATTGGTCACTAGTTCCAGTATCTATAGAATAATGTATCGTTGTTGTAATGCAAAACAGCAGATGGCACAGGAAAAAATCCTGGGGAACACCTGAAGTAATTGTTATTGATTTAGATTTGAAATTACGATTAAACTATTGGCACCTTACTTTCTGGAAATGTTCCGGCTGAAGACTATTAACACAAGTACTGGACCAGACAGACTTATTATTGGATGAATTGCATTTTGCAGAAACAAGTCTTTCATGCTTACTAAAATTTGATAAAATATCTCTAAGCTCATGAAACAAACTAAAGACAGCAAATCTTAGACAGACAGGTCTGATATGAAATTGCCAAACTTATAATAAATATCTTACATTTTAAGTGTTTCCTATAATATTCTTGCGTTCAAAGGGAGATTCTTTGCACCGATATGTATCAGCATATCTATAATATTTATTTAAGAGCAAAAAACCCCAAAACAAACAGAAACAAAATCAACAACATTTTCTATTTCCTGATTATTTATAGATGGTATCTTTCAACACATTTTAAACTTTTTTGTACAGTTTTTGTACAGTCAAAGTCTTTCCGAATGTTTTTACATCATGAAATAATATCCAAGAGCATATCTGAATGTTTTTGCCTTTTTCAGCGTGTTTGGCAATCGTTTCAAAAACTGATATATTGTAGGAAATAAATCAAAATGATTTAGACATTGATAAAGAAATATTTCGCTTTTCCTACCAACCAATAATAATTAATGAAGTGAAGACGAAGAACACCGACTTATTCAGTTTCAGATCTTTTGCTTGTTTTGGTTTGGTTCAGTATTTCATTTCGAAATTGAAATTGATGGCTATAAAGTAGTCAATAAACACGTAGAGTGGTCAGATCAGTTGTTGCAAACAGCTGGCCCTGCTCTCATAACAGTGCTGTTTGTGAAGTTTTAATTCTTCCACGAATTCTTTACCTCAAGAGATAATTCGTGGTATTTATCAACTATTTTGGCAGTTGTCTCACGAATCGTCACGGTAAGTAAATTGAGATGGAGAAAGCTGGAACTGATTATTGAAATAGGTTATTCATAAACGGCGTGTAACGTATGTTTCATAGTAAATTATGGTGACACTGAGTGAAATATTATCATTTTAGTATACCCATCTATCAACGGTTAAGCCTTGAAAGCTTGAATGGCAATACCTAAATAAAATTAATGTTCATATAAATTTCACATACGTTAAGTTGCTGTCGTACGTATGATGCATTCTCAATACATTATACGTGGCCGATAAATATCTTAATTTCTTTAGTAAATAGGTACACCACTGAATGATTACATAAACAAATGTTTCTGAAACAAAAAGCTATACAAAACAAAGTTAGGCTGTTTATGCAGTGAAACTGAATTAATAACGAATTCGGCAACATCAAAGCAGTCTAAAGACCTGAAGTTAGCAAATCATATTCTTTGAAACCATATTTGATTAATGAAGTCTATTGTTCATTTCATAACGATCATTTACATCTGAATCTATCAAGTAAAAAGAAAATTAAACCATTGTTATTATTTAAAAATTATCTTTTGACTATAAACTGGTGCGTGCTGAACGGGAATGTACATTTTTCGGTTAAAATAAATCAGTTGTACATGTAGTAAAAGTTTGCAGAACCCTTTCTTCGTAGTTCATGTGATATTCTCCGTTGTCGATGTTACCTGGTAAAATTGCATTTTGTTGAATGAAAGATGCTAGCATGTTATTATTTGTGTAGTTCCTGAATTTATAATATGCCAGGTTTAATGGTTCCAGATATCTCCGCAAATTAATCAAACGTAAACTATTCTGGCTGGAAATATTCTGGATAAACTGGTTTTAAGGAGACAGTTATTTTGATATTCAATGTCTTATCTCGTATTTAGAAAGTTCGGGTTAGGAATAGGTATCGTATTTCTCCCTTTGTGTTTATTACTCTTTAAATTCTTTCCTAAAGACAATTTTCCATATGACAAAACATGAAAATCCGTTAAAAGTGGATTTACCGCCCCTATAAAAAGAAAATCTATATAGATTATCATTAACATAACAACATTATACGTGAAACACTGATTAAACACTTCTGTTGTTGTCAATAATTTTCAGCGTGCTGCCTTGTTTCCACAACTTAATACAGCTGTGTACCTCGCGACATAGATAGACGCATCGCAAGCTACTGATGGATCTACTTTTCTGCAAGACGGTTTTCATTGTGTTTGTTCCTCTTCGTATTTGGAAATAACATTCATTTTATATGTAATTCAAACGAATTCAAATGGTGGCAATATGAACCTTTTGAATATTTATATTATATTGATTAGCTTTGAAGCTAGCGTTCAAAAGAGTTTGATAAGGTATTTTACACATGTAAGTTTCAGGCATTTTGAACTTCGAGTGTTGACTTTATTAGTTTATGGATTGTTATTTTATACTGTCCTACCAGCTGTGTAAGTTGTATCTAAATTCCATATTTACAATATAGATACAATATTGAGAAAGGAAGTGAAGAAAAACACCCAAATCTTAAATAAAGAGACTTAATTGAAAAGACTGTAATTAAGACTTGTGTAATTGTTTGTTCAGAAAAAAGGTTTATGCAATTTGTACGGTCAGGAAACAGAATTAGAGACAAGTTTTCAGCGACTACTTTTGTATATTCGAGTCAATACATTTTAATATCTTATCTAAAGTCGTATTTATGATACACTGATAAAATTATAAATCAATTTTAGAGAGGCAGTTCTAGTATGTGCTTGCCAAACTCAAAAATTTCAACCATCCCTGTAATTTTAGACTGATGATATCTTTACCTTGCACATTCCTGTATTTAGAATGAAGATAGAAAAAAAATACTATACCTACAAATCTTACCTATCTATAGGAGGCATGTTTTTACACATCGTTGTTGACTATCTCTTGAATTTTTTACCACAAAAAGGGCAACGATCCAATAGTCTGCATTTAACATTTTAGAAAATGAAATATATAATTACAATACATCACCCGCCTGTTCCAGTATGTTCAACAATTGTTAATTAGGTAGAAACTAAATGAAGCATGTGACGTCGACACTGATGAAGAAACAGTTTTTCACCAATCTATTTGATTAATGAATGTGTGACGAAAACTCTATTTGCTCATTATGAACACTTAATTTCAGGGTGAAGCTCTTTGAAATTATTTTAAAGTTTATAACTGTAACACTGAACAATATCGTTTACATATGTATCTATATATTGATAGAGCAATAGTCACTAGACTTTATTTGATAATTAAATAGCTGCGATTATTGATAAGCGCGAATTACCTAAGGGCTAGAATAAATAACAACTAAGTGAGCAACTCACTGTATCATGTTTGATAGTACATTGTCGCATCTTACAAATAAATAGCAATTCTAAGAAGAGAGAACCAAAAGGTGGTCAAACTTAAACAGTAGTGGCTTGCCAAAACGAAAATTAACACTTTCTGAATGATGCAAATGATACATTTTTCAACATTTTAATGAACGTCTTCGTATTAAAATTACAATGCTCTGTATACTGATACCGCCTGCACTTATTAAAATACAATTAAATACATTCCTACGGATTAGATACAAATCTAAGCCTTGCTAATCTATCACAGCCGTGATTGCTAATACCAGTGTTAGATGGTTTGTCGCCAAAACATACACTGTTACATTTTGATAGAGTTTAAAGTATGCACATTAGCAAAAACTTTGTTTTGGACATGCAAAGACCTGATCCAGATCTTGAACAGTCGAAAACTAAGTAATTGTAACTGTTTTATTCAAAATCGATCAATGTTGCTTATGCACTTCTACGTTTCTGCAAAATAATTGAATTCAGCACATAATACAAAATGTCCATTACTGAAAGTACCTAAATTTAAAATGTCTCAGCTTTTTGCCGTGTTTCCTGATCTCTAGTCCTCATATTACCAAATATTTTTCTAAAACGAATGTTTTATTAAACTTATCAATGATTGGTTTTCTAAGAGTCTAGATTGGTGATTAAATCTGCGATCACAGGTAACGACAACTCTTATTTCAAGTTGGTAACTGTCAGCTAACAATAATGCATCAATTCTTCGGTAATGTTAATAGGGAGATAATAATTGAGAAACAAACAAAAATCGACTTAGTCATATTAGTTTTTAGTCACTTAATATTGCAAATAAGACAAACATATCATATTCTTTGGATTATGAAATACCTTTGCATCACTGACGTAGTTATTTTCCCCGAAAACTTCGGTAATAACGTAAAAATACTATTAAGACATCTCCCGGTATTTTAAAATGTAGACAGGACATTTCTTGTTGTATCAAAAGATCATATTTATAAACAGGTGTTATAGTATGCCACTCGCATGATCAGTATAAGTGTGGCCATAGTGATTAGGTAAATACCTTTAAACAGCCTTCTGAACCAATAGACATCATGTCAGTTTTCAAAATAAAAGCAATAAAATGAACACGGAAGAGTTAATAGGAATAATCTATGTTAGTTAATATTTCATATCTCTGGCAGGGTATTTGGTCTCTGTCATTATCAGGGTGTCTGATCACAGGTGATGGTGAATATGGTATTATGGTGTGACTGTTAAGCATTTTTCAGAGATCAAAAAATACTTCCCTTTCTGCTGGTGTAACAACTATATCTTATCACCATATGAATAAATCGTTCACAGCTTTGCAGCTTTCTTTTCGTTAAATGTTCTAGGTAATTCTCATTATCTACCAAATAAAATGCTTTCAAACTCCACACAAGCTATTGGCATCACAGTGAGAGTTCACATAACAATTATTTTGACTTTTAGTTGTCAGAATTTCCCCCTTTGAAACTTTAAAAAGTGGTTAAAGTTTTGCATTTTGACGCGTTTCTAATCGTCAGTTCAATCAAATGCTTTCATATTCCTAATACGTTTTAGAATTGAATTTGTATTATGACCTCATATAGCAGGTTCCTTAAATTATGACCCCTTTCAGCTTAGAATTTCTGGTTTCTCAGCAACTACTGGACAGAATACTTTCAAATTCTGAAGAAGTCACCGGCGTCATAAAATGAGCGCATGAGCGCACAGCTTAGGTTTTCATAAAGCTGGATTACGTTTTACAAAAATTTAAGTATGTTCCCTGTAATCTTGTTTCTCAGCAAGTACTGAATCGAAGGCTTTCAAACGGCAAACTAGTAATCAAACATCCTAAAAAACTCTATCTGAAGACCCTTGGAAGCACAGCATGCAACCAAGCAATATAATAGCTGACTCGGTTTAATTGAGTCTGTTCATGATGCAACATCCCTCACGTCCCTTTGCGCCGGATCAAGCGGAGCGCTATTATTGATCGCGGCCCGCGATCATATTGAATAGGTGAAGTATATGCGCGCTGGGGAAAATATTTCATGATGGACCTGTGAATTCTTTACATATAGGCGAAACAGGTCTCATAAGCGTAAATACGACTAGCTTCTACTGATTATAAAACATACCGTACGATTTGTTGTGAATTAACTGTTGTTGTACTTTTAGTAGTTCAACCGCCACCCTTGTTTAAGAGCAACATTTAAAAAACACGTTTTTTTCATCCTCAAGTAATAAGTAAGTAGACTCGCCCAGTTTAATCAATAACCCACAATTGACCGACCCCTCTAGTACAGTATCTAGACGCATAATCTAACTCTATACATAGAGCGCCTACTTCACCCGATTTACATTCGGAACATTTTCACGCGTTTCGGGCTTTATCGTATGTTTAACATGGGCTTTTTGAACCGTCCAAAGATGTTGGAAATGTTTGTCTCATTGTTGTTGTTGTTTTTTTTTTTGAATAAAAATGTTACTGCCTTCATTGTCTTCCACTTTTTTTCCACCCTTGCCTGAAAAAAACAGTAATGAGTTTGTACACTGTTCAGACAATTGTGCTCTGTTGAAATTTAACCAAACACAAGTTTACCTGCATAAACAGAAAGCATGATATGTCACCATGCGCGGATCCAGGGGGGGGGGGGGGGGGGAAACCGGGGGTCCGGACCCCCCTCTGGATAATCTTTAAAAAAGGAAAGAAGACAAGAAGGAAAGAAAATGTTTTTCGAAAAAGGCAACATTAGGACTGCATGTAAAGTATATGCGGCTGCTGCTACATACGACCCCGACATGATTCATATTATTTATCTAAAAGAAACTTAGAATTTTACCTTCGACAAGAAAGCTTGATTTTATCATTTTCCCAAATTTAACAGGTTAGTCCATAAAACTGTCCCAGAATGCAAAAAATGAAGTGCTAAATTTCAAAATTTCCAGGGGGGGGGGGGGGGGAGGGGATCGGACCCCCTCTGAGAAAATTTGCTGTGTCCGTGCATGGTCACTATACCTGTCCAGTACTGGACATTATGGTAAACGCTTCTTTCCTGCACAAATGACAATTTCGCAACTTCTGTCCGGTTTGTACAAATTTCTGGCCGCGATAAACCATTTGACTTGTATGCATATTGTAATGATACATGCTTCTTATTATTACGGAAGAACTATTGTGTGTAAGGTAGTGTAATGGTAGAAGTGTGTGACTATATTTTCAAACAGTTGCACACGCTGTCATTATGTAGCCCTTAATGTAATATAAGATTCTTTCACCGGTTGTAGGTGCAGATGGGCAAGGAGCCTCGTTACCGCCTAAACAGTTACCCTCGAGGCCGGATATTTCCATCTGCACCTATAACCAGTGACAGAATCTTTTTCTTGCATACCGATTTCAAGAAATAATAATAAAAATAAAATCAGTCGAACGGCTTTCTTTTTGGAACTATTTCATATGGCAGTGTATTTAAACAAAGCGCGGGAAACCAACGTCCGTAAACAGGAAAGACGTCATGACGTTTCAGAACAAATAACAGTGTTTAGTTCCGGTTTTGTTTTATCAGTTGCAGCGTAACGTTATGAATTTTTGATAAAATAACGTGATTTGAATCGAGAAATATACTATCAGGAACCAATAGGAATTGTCAAGGTATTGAATTTTTATTCCGTTTTTTAAATAAAATATATATTACTACATACATTTTCTACATATATGTAGTTCGTAATACGTCATTTACAGCACGAGAGTCATCTTACACACCGGGGTGTAAGATGGATTTTTCCAGCACCGGTAAAGATACCGGAAATCTCCGTCTGGTATGCAAGAAAACTTTCTTTTTTTTTTTTTTTTCGATTTTCATCATACAATATATTCGCAAGTAGAAGAAAACATATTTGTATCGTACATTTTTGTAAATTAGAATTCAAGTACGCATATGGGTACAATAGAGATAACTGATATAAAAGGAACAAATAACAACTACAGATGATTGTCAGCTTATTAAACAAAGTCTGGGATGTATGATGTTCCTTGCATTTTTGCACGTTTGATAAACCGAAAGTCATCGCGTAATAAAATTTATCCAACCGCCAAGGTAGCCTAGTGGTACGATTGCGAGAGGTCGTGGGTTTGACCCCTGGCCGCTTCATTACAAAGACGGAGACAAGATGTTCTGTGCACAAGATAAGATGTCGAGCTCTCGAGATAAGATGTCGAGCGTTCGAGATAAGACGTCGTTCGCATGAGATGATATGTCGAGCGCTCGACAAAAGATGTCGAGCGCTCGAGATAAGATGTCATGCGCTGGAGATAAGATGTCATGCGCTCGAGATGGTTCAATCTGAAGAAAAAACAAACGCATGTTCTTAACATACAACCGTAAAATTTATCCCTTTGCGTCATCACTAAGTTTTTGCTGCCTTTCTTATTAGTTTTTAAAATTACTGCCCTGCAAACACAAAACAAAAACAAAAATCGTGGCGGTCGTATGTTTTTACTGATAATCTGAATACATACAAAGGGCCTTCATATACATATGTATATAATAGGTAAGATGTCGTGCGCTCGAGATAAGATGTCGTGCGCACGAGGAGATAATTTAATCTTAATGAAAATAAATGCATGTCCTAAACATACCACCGTAATTAAATCATCAAATGCCAGTTTGTTGAAATCCATGTCAAAAATACTTTTATTAATAGCTCGACAATTTCTTTGATTGATTTTTAACATACTCATTACAGTCACTAAGTTTTGTTTAACTTAGATTTTGTGAGAAGAAATATATTATGTAGGTAAATGACTTTCTTAGAAACTATTCTATTAAAATCCGCCAATACCATTACCTTGACTGCAGTTTGTGTAAATGTAAACAAAAGAATTTTCGAGATAGCAGAAACTGGCTAGTTGCTACAGAGATTTCATTTACTTGTATGTTCAACATCTGTTCAACATACAAATACAAACATAAAGTTTTCCGAAAAACACGATTAAGTATACTTCATAAATAACAGCTAAACGATTAATAATGCTTTAGCTAAGGACGGATCATTCCTGTCTGGATTTTAGAAAGATTTGGCACAATGACTACTGCATTTAAAGGGGGACTCCGTGGCCGAGTGGTTAAGGTCACTGACTTCAAATCACTTGCCCCTCATCGATGTGGATTCGAGCCTCACTCGGGGCGTTGAATTCTTCATGTAAGGAAGCCATCCAGCTGGCTTACGGAAGGTCGGTGGTTCTACCCAGGTGTCCGCTCGTGATGAAATAATGCACGGAGGAGCACCTGGGGTCTTCCTCCACCATTAAAGCTGGAAAGTCGCCATATGACCTATCATGTGTCGGTGCGACGTTAAATCCAAAAAAAACAAAAATGCATTTAAAATGTTATTAAGTATACTTCATAAATAACAGCTAAACGACAACGAACAAAAATTATTCTGCAAAACTTTTTGACCATTAAATTACTCAAAGAATGCTTTCCAATTCTTTACCTAAAATGACAATCATTAGGTAAAATCAGAAATAAATTGTTTCATAAATAAATGTTTTACCTAAGGACGGATCATTCCTGTCTGGATTTTAGAAAGATTTGGCATAATGACTACTGCATTTAAAATGTTATCATTAAAACTTACAGATATATCGGAAGCAGAAAAACAATTTATTGCGCCCCAATGAAGTATATGAGCCGCGCCATGAGAAAACTAACATAGTGCATTTGCGACCAGAATATGGATCCAGACCAGACTGCGCATCCATGCTGTGCGCTTTCAAAGCCTATTGCAGTTAGAGATATCGTTAGCGATTAGCATGGATCCTGACCAGACTGCGCGGATGCGCAGGCTGACCTGGATCCGTGCTGGTCGCAAACGCACTATGTTGGTTTTCTCATGGTGCGGCTCATATACTTAATTCTGTTGGTTTAGTAGGAATCAACCTACAGTGATATGAAAAATTGCAATGCACTTGTGCACAGCAGCCGGCTATTTCCAGTCGACTAAGTGTTTTGCTACATTTTGTTAAATGTCAAGCATGTCACATACCCTTATAGGCCATGCATTTAGCAATTAACTTAATACCGCCTCGATAGCCTAGTGGTAGAGCGTCTGCTTCGAGTGCGGGAGGTCGTGGTTTCGATCCCCGGCCGCGTCATACCAAAGACGTAAAAAATGGTACTAGCAGCTTCCTCGCTTGGCGCTCAGCATTAAGGGGATAGTACTAGGACTGGTCAGCCCGGTGTCTGTATAATGTGACTGGGTGGGGTATCATGCGACGTGTTTACGGCGTGATATTCCAGTGAGGCAGCACTATAAAGTTGGGCATTGTGCTCACTGCTACAAGTAGACACCGTCGTTTATATGACTGAAAAATTGTTGAAAAAGACGTTAAACCCGAACTTGAAAGCTATTCCGCGATTGGAAGGGAAATAAACACTCTCGCATGTATTGTTTTCACAGCTGAAACAATATGGTTCAAGTGATTTAGTTTTTTTTCTGCTGAATAAGTCATATTTGTCATAGAAATGTTATTTACTGTAATGTTGTAATATCTTTGCATTCATCATAACTTCACCTAAATACTTCGTGTGGCATAGATTAGTTTCGCAATTAACCATTTTGAAATGATACCAACATGCTCGATAAATTCTGTTACAAATGTTGTCTGTAACTATTTAACTAGTCTATTTTAAATGTATATCACTAAAAGATTACAAAATATTTTAAGTGCTTTCTATTTTAAGTTAAAAAACGTGAAAATGGGAAATCAAGTGCGCACATGATACCTTATTATGAACTTTGCGGACTTTTTGTTGCTACTTTAAATATCTAACTGCATTTTAATGCATATTTCAATTCTGCTTATCATTTTTAAAAGTGTTTGTTTTTATACAGATATTTAGATTTCTGTTACAGTTTGTAAACTCTCCTCGGTGCCAAATACCTAAGATTTAATGCATTGTAATAGAAATAGCTTTACTATACTTTGTGGTCTGGCGGACGGCCTTTACCTGACACAATAGTTTTAGAAGCGTAAATGCATGTAAACATGTTTTTATTGCACTGCCTGATTAATAACAGATGGTGACATTTTTTTCGAAACTTATCAAACTAATGAAAATAATAAGTTAGAGTAAACATGTTTATTATGTTTTGTTTAAAAGCAATTAGCTTCGTAGGTTCTGCTTACCTCCTTATATGCGTCGGATTTGTGACGCATATGTGGATACCGACACCGATGGAATGTTGAAAACAATAGGATTGCCATTTATTATTTTTAATCTGGAAAATAGTGTTAAGCTGACAAAATAGATAAATTAAGATTTTAAAAATACTTTAAATGTTCAATGTATCAACACATACTCAAAACTAAAGATGAACATTTCTAAGTACTGAGAAAAATCTAGAGAGAGCGCTATTACACATAAACCAATAGAAGATAATCTTCTAGCACAAGGTAATAAGATACAATTGTTACACCACAGGAATAACTAACCAAAGGTTAATGACCTTCCTTGATTGTCACACTATCCGACATTAGCAATGATCTGGTGATACAAACCAGATATCTTGCCAGAGATCGGAGAACTTATTCTAATTCAATCTTCCATTTATTCTTCTGCCTTCACTTTGAATAATGAAACGGTGGATGTATGACGTTTTATTATTTGTGTGATTGAGCGATCCATGTTTGTCTGCCGAAGAACCGATACAGAGTCCTAAATACAAAATATCATCACATCTGCATATTTTAACATTAAACATCATCAAAAAATTTACAATGTACTTTTTCGTTTATATCGGACTTTGAGATAACAAGCTAAAAACTTAACTAGTGCATTTCCTGAGAATCTTAACCACGTTTAGGCGTACACGTTCGTAAAACAGAAAACAGTGTATATAAACGTTAAACATCGTCGGCCTCCGTCCGTCTAAGAAGACGATGGGTTGCGCTAGAAAGAACTTGAGCTGGAACAGCCTCTGTGATGACTATAGAGACCAGTCCTGGAATGACAGTTCCTGTATGTCTGAAATGTGTAGCAAACCACTGGCACGAATAGGGACTTGCTGCATGTACGCGTACACATACATGTATACAGTGTGAAAAACTTAACTTCTCTAATATTTCATGCACATATGCGGGTATACTACATATCACTATCACAATACAGGTAGACTGGCGTTATTTATATGGCATCAAACATCGGAACACCAGAAAATAAACCTCAAGAAAAACAAAGTTTTATAGACTATCGTAAATTGGAAGGAAATATGCAATCAGAATTTATTAATGGCTTTTCGACGAAACTTATGTACAGGAAATGCATGCTAATGGAAACGTGCACCATGATGTAGTCTAGAAAATCGCTTACGTGAATGAATTACGACGTCCTGTTGTGAAGAAGACACCGTGAAAATGCATTCGAAGAAAAACGCATTAAGACTTTATTGATGATAAATCTTTGCTAATTTTATGCACAGCCAGATTGCGGCGGTAAGACTAGAAAAATTGTATGTTTTATCATCTAACATAGATCATAATTTTTTAATGTCTGACTGAGAACTTACGGCAGTTAATTTGTAAATTGCAGCATAAAATGTAAGAATGATAAGCATTTCTGTCATATTAGTTTCATTCTTGCTGCATGATTGTGTGATATAGTTTCAAATTTGTAACATATTGTACATTCGATCAATTTTCTGTTTAAGGCATATTCTGAGCAAAGCGGAATACTATTAAACTCATAAATAGCTAAGGAGGCGATTCTGCCACTACCCTGTGGTCAAGTGCTTAAGCTCTCGGACTTGGATAAACTTGCCAAACATCTCTGTGAATGCTACCTAATTGGCTTTGTTGGTATTGCTTTCGATTTAAAATAATGCCCGGGGGCTTCTCGTATTTTTTTATGTAACCATTACGGTAGTTAACCGGCAAAATATGTATTCTTCGTATAATATTTCAGCACTTACTATTTTTTCGGAAAGTTCTGTTTGCGTTGAGCTACTTTACGACCGAAGAATGTCAAATTGCTTACGAGAATACGTAACCACACGGAAATTGCCGAGTATAACAGGCCAATTAACTTAAAAGCTGGAAAGTCGGTAGTTACTTGAGGAGAACAGGTTTGTACTGGTACAGAATCAAGGAACACTGGTTAGGTTAACTGCCCGTTGTTACATGACTGAAAAACTACAGACCATGACTTTCATAAAGTTTCAATCATAAAAAGAGAAAATACTTAGACATTTATCTATGACAGGATGAGAGTTAATATACCCACTTATTGGCCCTTGTATTCTATTGTACCTTAATGTGAGTAATATAGAAAGTCTTTAACAAGAGGGCCAAGATGGCCCTAGGTAGCTCACCTGAGAAACACAACACAGTGTAAACATGTTTAATCTAGTGATTTCATGGAAACAATATTGTGGCCAATTTTCATTAGAATTGGACCAAAAATGTGGTCTCTTGAGTTTAAACAAATATTTTCTTTGATATAACCTAGTGACCTAGCTATAGACCCCAGATGACCCATATTCAAATTTGACCTAGATTTCATCAAGGCAATCATTCTGACAAAATTTTATGAAGATCAATGAAAAATACAGCCTCTATCGCATACACAAGGTTTTTTCTTTAATTTGACGTAATGACCTAGTTTTTTTTTATCCCAGATGACCCATTTTTCTAGATTTTATCAAGGCAATAATTCTGGCTAAATTTCGTGAAGATCAATTGAAAAATACAGTCTCTATCGCATACACAATGTTTTTCTTTGATTTGACCTAGTGATCTAGTTTTTGGCCCCAGACAACCCATTTTTGATCTTGGCATAGACTCTATCAAGGCAATTATTCTAACCGCCTCGATAGCCTAGTGGTAGAGCGTCCGCTTCGAGTGCGTGAGGTCGTGGGTTCGATCACCGGCCGCGTCAGACCAAAGAGTGAAAAATGGTACCAGTGGCTCCCTTGCTTGGCGCACAGCATTAAAAGGGCAGAAACTGGCCTCTTCTCTCATACCCTCGTGGCGATGGATTCCATCAGGAATGAGGTGTCGAGAGTGATTAATATAAGTTGTAAAAATTCCTTCACAATCGACTTAAAATAAATTATGTATAAACTAATTATTCTGACCAAATTTCATAAAGATCGCTCGAAAAATTGAAAAATACAGCCTCTATGGCATACACAAGGCTTTTCTTTGATCAAGTGACCTTACTTTTTGACCCTAGATAACCCATATTCAAACTCGACCTAGATTTCATCAAGGCAATCATTCTTACCGAATTTCATGAAGATCAATTGAAAAATACAGCCTCTATCGCATACACAATGTTTCTCTTTGATTTGACCTAGTGACCTAGTTTTTAACCCCAGATGACCCATATTCGAACATGACGTAGATTTTATCAAGGCAATCATTCTGACCAAATTTTGGGGGAATGGGATAGAGGGATAGAAACAGACAAGGGTGAATATTGTATAGAAGTAGCTCTATTTGCATCAACTTCCAGTTTGTTTATTTACAACTACACGCCAGTACCTGAAGCTGTAAAGATTAAAGTGATATCCGAAGATGTAGATAAGAAATGATGAATATTACAAATACAAGATTCAGGACTGATAATAATTTTCCGGCTATCTGTAAGAAATACGATCAACCGGGTTGGCTTGTCTGTCGCGGCATTACATTTGCAGTGCATTTTGTTTTCTTTTTATATCAATTTATATCTGATTTAAATTTTCTTCTATGATAAGATAGCAAATGTGACAAGCAGATTCCATATGTGATTACCGAACATAAAGGTGCATTCATGTCTGATAGCTTAGGTTTCGTTTTCATGAGTTTGCCTTCAAAGGACAGAGGTGTGTAATTTTACCCAGAACTGCTTTTTCTATCACACTATGACTTAAGGTATTAGGCCCCTAATAGCAGTGTTTAAAAAATGGTATTTGCTTGGTATATTCTTACAGTTGACCGTGCTTCGCACTTATATGCAAATTTTTAAAAACTTTTACCGTGCCGTTTTTTATAAATTTTGTGTAATTTATGGTATTTCCTAAAGCTCAAGTAGAGACAAATTTCAAAGTGGTGGCCTTTATCCAAAACGTTTTCAGAGAATTTATTATTCCATTATTTTTTATGTAAGAAACATCAAACTATTGGTAAACAATCATAAAACTTAAAATTAAAACTGTCAATATCATTTTTTCTAGGACGCCTCGAGTAAACGGATTTAATCAGACAGAATTCCAACTCCAATATTGAAAAAATATGGTCGAATCCTGCGGGTCTGCTTTGAATTTTGCTCACTTCATTCAAAAATAACCTTGGGGCAGAAGTAAAACCTACCTACATTTCTTCCACAATATGTAATCTACATTTCTTCCACAATATGCAATCTAAAGAATGAAGGCAAAATAGAGAACGTTTACCGCATGTAACTCAGTATTTTTAAAGATGTTTAACTCTACCCCTTCTGTTTTAGAGACAAATTCACTTTTAACAGCAAGAAATCGCATATCAAATAATTTTTTTCCCCATTTTTGTACAATAAATCAATAACAAGTCTTGAAAGAAGTAAAAACTTACTAGAAAAAAAGGAAAAGGGAAAAAGAAAAAAATTTGGTCCCAGTAGGGCTTGAACCTACGCCCCCCCCCCCCCCCGCCCTGAAAATTGCTGTCAATGGGTTTATGGTAGGAATTGACTCTTCAAAAATGAGGTACTCTATCGTGGGCCTAATACCTTAAAAGAAGTTGTTGTTAAACTCGTTATTTTATGTCTAAAAATTTCTTTCCGATTTCTTAAAAAAATGTTATTGTTATATCACATTTATATAGCACTCTTTTCGTGCACATGAACACATTCAAAAGTTCTTTACAGAAGAAATTGCAAACAGTACAAACAATTACACATTCAACACAAACAGAAAATAAATTTTCACATTAACAAAATTCACGAATATAAAACATACAGGTAAAACAAGACAAACATATATACGTATTTAAAAGTACTTAAGTGACCCTTGGATAAAATGCCGTTCTACGCTGTAATATGAAAAGACAATTAAAGTTTTGGTCAGTTTACGAAATGTTGTACAAAGAAGTTGGTTTTTAGCAGTATTCTAGAAGCAGCCAGCCTGTCAGCTTCCCTGATCGTGACGGGAAGGGAGTTCCAAAGCTTGGGAGCATGAATAAAAAGCTCCGTTTGCCAAACATTACGATTTTTAGTCTTTGGCATATCCAGTGACAGCGTGTCTCGTGACCTTAGGTTTCTGACCGGTTTATACACTTCTATCATATCACTTATATAGGCAGGGGACTGATCGTGTAGAGCCTTAAATTGTGGGCCAGAAATTTGTATTGCACCCTGTATTTCACTGGCAACCATCGGAGCTCCGTTATATGATTGCGACGGGCCGTTCTAGTGATAAGCTGCCGTGTTCTGGACATGTTACAACTTGTCAAGTTTACTGTTTGGAATACTGCATAACAGGGCATTACAGTAGTGGGGTAACTAGGGTTTTGACAAGGGTCTTTTGGAATCACTGGTAAGACACCGTCTGATGTGACCTATTCTGCGTAGTTGTGCATATCCAGCCCGGTACACAGAGTTGAATCGTTGCTCCATATCCATACGCTGCCAAATACTGCACCAAGACTCCTAACACATTTTGTGGATTTAACCACAGAGGCACCGACCTTCACCGATGCGTCCGCAATGTAGTTGGAGATATGCTTTGATGTAAATAACATTACCTCCGTTTTATCAGCATTCCACTTCAGCATATTGCAATGCATCCATCCACGAGACAATTTCAGCCAGACAACTGTCAATGCGGCGCAAAGTCTCACTTCCACCCACAACATCTATCGGCTTAAAAAACAGGTATAACTGAGAGTCATCGGCGTAGAAATGAATAGGCAAACAATAAAGTCTGCATATGGCACAAACGTGTTTAGTGTACATGATACATGCTCTTTAGACCAAGTACAGATCCCTGGGACACAACATACTTCAACATCATAGGCGTCGGCAACTCATCATCAACGCACACAGTTTGATAGCGGTTACTTAGTTATGATGACATTCATGCATGTGCTTTTTCTGTGACTCCAAAATGATGTCAGGTCGGTGTAACAGTTTTAGTGGAGGTTAATAATGTCGAAAGTTGAAGAGATTGAGTAGCACGAGGACTGTTACAGAATTGCGGTCCAGAGATATAAGGATGTTATTCTGTACCTTTATCTCAGTTGAATTTAGCTTTCTGTTCGCAGACTGCAGTGCCTCATGTAGCTTTTTTCACCCAAGTGCCGCTCAAGACTTTTCTAAGATCTACTGTCTTTTCTAAGATTTTTGAAATGAAAGTGAGATTATACTAGACACGGACCCGTAGTTTATGAAATTATTTGGTTCAAGACCTGGTTTCTTAAGCAATGGTCTTATCCTCACACTCTTAAACTATTCTGGTACACAAGCTAATTCCATTGATGTATCTATGAGGTTTGTTATCAACGACAAGATCTCATCAAGACATGTTTTCAAAAGCCATGTTGGTAAAGCATCAAGTTCACAGGACTTGTTTGGAAATTTTTGTATGGTTTGTTTTACCTCTTCTGTCGTAGCAGGAGCGAAATCGAAAAGACAGTTTCCTACTTCCTGGTGCTCTGAATAATTCAGCCTGGTGAATCACAATCATTTTGCGAGTGCTTTCGTAAAAGGAGTATCGTCTGCGCACCCATGTTGTTTAGCAGTTTTCTCACGTTATTGACATTTTGAAGATATATAATAAAGTATTTTACTTAGACACTAATGAAGAACTATTATGTTTTTCCCAAAAACCTATTTTATTAATGATTTTGAGTTGAAGAACATAGACTTATGTACTACAAGTGTGTTATTTTAGTTATTTATCACAAAGGGGAGTGTCAGATGTTTTGGGGCAATATTTCAACGTTAATTACGGTATTATTGAGTGATATATTTTCATTTTGGTTTCTTTACGGCATACGCATTCATCAATGGAACAATCTTGAACGCTTGAATGAAAATATCTAAATAAAATTAGTTCCAGCAAATTAGCTGCTCATATTAATGGTACTGTACTTAATATGTTTACAAAACACATTGGCTCCTTAATACACTAATTCCAAGTTTATTTAAACTCTTGCACAAACGACAAAACAACATGTAAAGTAAATTGAGTAGTTAACAAAGCAACGACTTTTACGGATGTGAAAGGTGGCCTTTATTACATATAAGTCGGTCAAAATAAATTTCTGTTCAAATAGAATTTGAGATGTCTTGGAAAGTTTAAATAGACGTTCTGTTCATTGGTAAAACGCGGAAGTTCCAGTGTCCTAGTGCCTTTTGCCTTGAAAAAGTCATCTAACTTAAAGTTAAGGGAAACGATGTATAAAAATGTAACAAATATTTTATTGTTGTAAAAACGTATGTTACATGTTCAGATTTAATGCATTTTAATATGGGTGGAATGCTATCTTCATCGCTTTCTTCAACCGCTGCTGCAACCATCCAAATACTTTACAAACTTGATCCAACCTTTGATACTTTCGCCGGTACATAACTATAGAAAGGATACAACTAGGTTACATTCATTTGAAAGACACAAAATAAAAAGTGACTCCAGAATGATGATGTATACCAAGTTTCATTTCAGTTGGATGGAAACTGTAGCATGAGCTGAGTACACAATGTTCTATAGTTGTTGTATAATTCAAAGTATTAAAAGTAATCGGATATGAAAGTCCCGACGATATACGCATGTCCGCATCATGTTGATGATGTATACCAAGTTTCATTTTAGTTTGATGGAAACTGCAGCATGAGTTGGGTACACAATATTCTGGCAACTGTAGGAGTTGTGTACATAAAAAAGGTGTGATTGGTATACTGTCGACTTGACTGACGGACATGCATGCCTTTCGGGTCTTTTGAGCATAGTTCAATTCATATTTCACTGAGTAAACACCATATGCAATATTTTACAAACATGTAAATTATGGCGTTCACATGTGTAATATATTTTGATCTTACAAGCAGAACAAAGTAATTTTCTTTTTTATTTCATGATTTCCAATGGGTTTAAAGAAAACTATATCCATATTACCTGCACACCGTCACAACCTAGTGACATCGTGATTATTTCTATATCAACTAGGTATATGAAGTTTCCAGATTATTTTACATTTTATTACAATGGAACCAATATCTTAAATGTTAGTGTTACATCTATTTTGCTTAAGTATATTTTGATTGAATCTTCCTGATTTAGAGTTCTGCTTAACACAGGGATAGAGGGCGTGGACGGTAGCATGCATTTCCACTTCCGTCCATTGTTTTTGTCATGTTGAGCAATCTGCTGACTTTCCACTTTTTCTATTTTTGAAAGATATATAATTCAAATTCTTTTGCATTCAAGTGTAGATCTAAATCCGTGACAGTGAAAAATAAAAATGACACTTTTTTCTGCTTTAAAACAGTGCTAATATCAATAAATGATAATATGTATCAGCTGTGTTGTTAAATTTCAAAACAATTTTTTATTGCATGAACAGTCATGTAATTGGAGACAATAAAGTAATTTATATGAACCTTAAGTATATAAGATATATTTACAGTTTACAATGTTTTTATTTTGAGCGAGCAGAATTCCACCTTTTAACTGTATTTAGATTTTGTTTATAAACATGTTTCATAGTTATTTATTTTATATATATTTAGCACGGAGCATTTTCAATTGATCTCTATTTGAAAATAAATACTGTGCAGATCTATATTATTTGTTTATACGTTTGGTGATATATTCAATTCTGTGGTGATGTAACACGCATGTGTTTATTATGCCAGGCTACGTAGTCAGGTCAGAGATAATTAGTTACCTGCTGTGTCTAATGGCCATTTTATTGGTCTGTGATCAGTAAATTAGATGCATCACAATGGGTTAAAATGTTCAGGTAGACAGGTTCGGATCTAGTCCTTAAACTGTACCAGCTACAGCACCTGTACTGTGTATGTTAAGACACACTTGGTATGCTATACAAATCAACAATTAAAGTGATAATTCTGTTGTGCAACGCAATAATAATATTATGAAATTTATTGCCATAATGTGATCAACAAAGTGAAAGTTTGATAAATGGAGAATTTAACGAGTATGATTAGTCTGAATAGACAATTAACTGAGATATTGCCTTGATGAATAGTATGGTTCACATTTACTTTGCTTTCCATTTCATCTTTCAAATCCTGCACGCTACTGAATGTGTCAGTATTTTGTACGTTTTACCGGGAATTAGACATAATATCTACAAAAATATACAACAACAAAAGAATATATTCGCATAATAGGTAGTCAAACAGTTCTCATGTTTTTCTTTTATCTGTTGAGCATTTTCATAAACTTTTACTAAAGAGAATCTTACCGCTTTATTCATAGTCATTTTGCACTGAACCCACATATATGGCAGAAATTTTATAAGCATTTTGAATTTTTTGCAAGTCATATTTCATCAAACCACATACCTGGACGCCATCTTTATCTATTTAAAACGCATGATGCACAGTCAAACTTCAAAGATCAAATTTTGTAATACAACCCAAACTACTGGATATTTCTCAACGATAAAAATAGATAAAAGAATAGAACAAACAAAAAAGAAAGGAAACACAACACACAGAGGAAAATGATAAGTTTATATGAATAAATATTAACGATAAAGCTTACATATAGGAAAAAATAATGAATCTTTATCATAAAAGCTCCTAAATGTAACATTTTTTGTTAATGGAACTTACATTGTGTGGCACCAGCTAATTGTGTAAAGTGTCTGTTTGTCTGTATTAAATATGTTTGCCAATAACTGTTATTGCTATGAACTTCGAATACCGGCGGATAATTTGGAATACGGCAACCATATTTGATTGTCATTATTTTGTACCTTTTCCAAAACTTTATTTTTTTCCGGCCGCAGGCAAGTATAGATTTCACCTTTACTGCCTGTAAATATCTGGGGTGAAGGTCATTTAACAGCTGATTAACGCTGTAAATTTTGATTGGTGAATGAAAAATTCTGCAGGTTTTCGAATTAAATAGATAATATTTTCTTAAAGGGAGTGCAGATGCTGTTAGACAGGGTAATCCATTGCCAGACTTCTGTGGAAATAGCTTAGGTCATAAATCTGAATCCCCTCGGCAGAGTTCAATAACAAACCTGTCAACTCTGCCACTCTGATACGGAGTGATTTCCGGTAAACGATTTACAGTCAATTCGTCCCCAAGTCAACTCGATTTGGTCATTTTTATCCATTGACGATTTCAAAAACGGTCATTTAAAGGCACTGACCTCCAGATCGCACCACAAAAAAGAAAAGTTTTAGATACTTAGATATTTAGATTCCTTTATTTCTTAAGAAGACATGAAAACGTAATTAATGACAGATTATACGTTAAGGAAACACATAAGAATTAGTTGTTTGTTCAAAATTGAAAAGCATATTTATAACAGGATTTCGGAGAAAACTGTCTTAATCATAAAGCTTTATATCTAACTACCGTTAAGTACGTATTCCTTCGTGGTGTTTCGGTCAAGACCGCAGGTACATGTTTATTGGCTCGGTGAACCGGGTTTGATTATGTTCCCACCTATGTGCTTCTTGATTTGGCATTTTAAGTAAGTTTAGAAACAAAAAATCATGCTCTAGTGTTCGTAAAATGCCAAACTTCAACTTTTCGCCAAATCTGGAGGTCAGCGACTTTAAGCTTTCATATTTTGACATTTTGGTCACTTTGTAATGAAAGTTCACAATTTTGCACCGGACACTCTGTCATTAATTTATCCCGCTATTTAAAATAATAAATCAAGATATTCAATTTGCACGAATGACTTCCACTTCCTAGCTTACTTTGCTGTAGTGACATGATATTGTTGATAGGGGAAACTCAGGAATTTTAGCTCACCTCAGCATGAAGTGCTCATAGTTAGCTATTATGATTACGTTGCCGTGCGTGTGTCCGTCATCAACAATTCTTTTAAACAACATCTCCTCCAAAAACACTAAATGGATTTTGATGCAGCTTGGCCTGGATGTTCCTTGGGTGGTCCTCTACCAAAGATGTTCAAACGGTTTGCTTGGTTCACAAAGGGGTCTTCAGAGCTGAATATAGAAAACATCTTCAAAATGACATCTTCTCCAGAATTGCTGGTGCGTTCGCACAAAGTCACCTTACATCACCTTCAAATAACTTTGAATCATCAAAAAAATATGGCCGCCAGGGGAAGTTGTCATTTTTCCATATATGTATATACTGGAAACTGTAAAATTGTCGGCACGTATTCGTCAAGTTCTGATAGTGTTTAAAGACGTTGACGTCATGTCGAATTACTCAAACCATGTGACAAGAAATAGTGCTTTCCTATTTCATTTGAAGACAGAACACTGGATAGGTTATATGACGCGTTATTCACTAAGGCTACGCCCTCGTTGAATTATTCCGCAGCTGTATACCCTCTTCGTTGTTTTAAATATATCAAAACTTGTTTCTGTTATTATTATTTGTATAATAAATCGCGTTAATGGAATAAACAAATATTAAAACATAGATAGCAGTCATGTTATTAGAAGTGTAAGATTTAAATTATTACAAGTTTACCACCAGGAACTTACTTATTTTTTCATTTTGGGAATGAAATTACTTACCCACAAAGATTTAAAAAATTGATTACGACTATCAGTGTACTTAAAGAAATGATTAAGAGGGAACCTGGTAAGATTGAAGTATTCTGATCGTATAGCTAAAAGATTAAGTATAAAAAACTTGCAATTATTTCGTTTTAGATAAGAAATGTAATAAAACAGGTAATGCCCTATAAACAAACACATATATTAAGACATCAAAAGCGTTATCTCTTCTGACTTAAGTGGTTGCCACTTCAAATATTTTATAATTATTATCATTTATAATTTATTGATATTCCTATCTTGTAAAATCCAAGAAGTCTTACAAAATTGACAAAACGAATAGCTTTTGCGGGTTCATGGAGTCTTTTCAATTTTTATGTTTAACGAAATGTCACCTTAATCGCTAGTACTACGGGGTATTGGAAGTGTTGCGCATTTCACAGTCTCTTATCGACTGACTCGATCAAAGCGAATCTGCAATTATAATTTTACTTTTTATTTAATCTACGTTAGAAAAAAGACGATATTTGAAGTTTGAGAGAACACAATTCTAAAATATTCTAAGATTCCTAAAATCGACATAAACTGTACACATTACATGTTTAACACATTGACAATTTATAAGAAGAGAAAAAAGGTCAAAACATTAATCAAACTGTCGTAATATTTATAAATTAAAATAAATGTATTTATAAAGATAACTGATGGATATAGCAACAGCTTACCAAAAAGGATTATACTTCGCCTAAACACAATGTATGTACATAAAATCTGATTGTCATAAAATGTTGGCATGTAATACGCATTTAAAACAGTAAAACATTTTTACCTACTCTACCTCATTTCTAAGTAACAGTTCTCAGGTTGTAGACCAGGTCATTTAAAACACCACCAGATTGTTTGATCATTGATGACATTTGTTTTAAACAAGAATTGTTTGTAAAAATACGTATGCCCCACCCCACTCACCCATGATGGCTAGTAGTCCTGTAATTACTCTGACATTGGCCTTTGACCTGCTAACCCCCAATAAAAGAGAGGACATGAACTTGATAAGCCAAACCATGCTTGAAGATACTGGGTCAAATGGTTCTTAATTTATTGAATGGGTACTGCTTTCAAGGTTCAGCCCCTGTGACCTTGACTGTTGACTCACTAAGCAAAAAAAATGTGCAAGATAGCATCAAGTTCCAGGATAATTTTATTTTCTGTAGCGTAAGACGGAGAAATGTACATAATATGCAGAAAAGACGAACTATGAAGATATTAGATTTTTTATCCAGTTTAACCATAAGGAAGTAGAATTACTGCACGAACCTACTATATAATTTTAGTTTGTTAGTCGTCGTTTACAAAACAAGAAACACCCAAAATTGAGTTTAACAACACCATTGAGAACACCGGAAACTCCGCCTGGTATTCAAGAACCTTCAAACAATAACAAAAATTAACCTAAAAGAAGTAGGTGAATCCTTTCAAATAATAAATATAATCGAAGCAATGTGCTTTAAGCCCGGGTAAGATGAACCAGCAACCTGAGATAAACAACAACACTTTTCAAAGCGACTTTAAACAATCTTTACATTTAAATGCACCTGCCTAATAGACAAAAACGATCTGCAGAAAGATATTTCAGGAAACTGCTGTTTCATTCTTTGGTATATATCTAATGAAAATAGTGCAAAAGCATTAGCTTACTTTATACACAAAACTTTAAAATTTCACACCTGTGAAAAACTGCACAAATATTGCCAACAGCCTTACAGTGATAACCACCAGTTTTCATTGATTTAGATGTAGGAAAATTAGAAAACGAAAACGAAATATTATATTTCATTGAAAATATTTGCTATTGTAAACATTACAGATGTAGTTTTATTGTTGAATATGGAATTGAAAATTTTAAACCACACTGTAACAGAACATGTTACTGTTTATTTTCTAGATCGCCATATTTCATAATAAGCCCACGTAACGTGGAAACACCGTTACATACACATGTCTGGTATTTCTAAATGTAATATCAGATTTTATTTGATGTTGCAACATGTATCTGCACAACATTTAACTCCCCTGATATACACTTACACCAGAACGAAACGAAATGTACCTCTATAAATTGATGCATACCTTACTGAAACTGTTGCAAAAGAAGGTGTTATGCAAATCAGACATTTTGAGTTCTTTTCCTGTATTTCATTTCAATCAAACATTGCGTGATAACTGTTTGATCAGCCTTTTCGGTAATCCCCGGTTTCTCTTTAAATATGAAAGCAAAATCATTAATATTACTTATCAATCTAATTCCGAGGGTGATAGATTATTATGTGGTTTTTCCCATGGTAAAGTTTAGCCAATTTTGACCCCTTGAATTTAAAAAAAGAAGATTTTTATAGAGTTTTAGGATATCATAGGTAGCTAAGGAGTGGTAATAAGGAACGTCATTGCCGTTATAAGAATCGGTATTTACAAACCTAAACAACGTGGTCCAATAACCAAATAGATAATTTCTGACCGATTTCTCTGTCTTTGATCTTGTAAAAAACGTTGATATTAGATATATTTTGTTTATGTTTTAATAAAACGTTAAATGTATTTGTTACAAGATGTCTTTTCAATGCGCCACACAACGCATTATCATTATCATTAAATCAATATTTAAAGTCCTTTCCATAAGTCTAGATGTGGTCAAATGATCAATTATATAAAGTCGTACTGACTCAAAGGCTGAGCCAAAACACGTTTTGACCTCCAAATGTGACGTCATCACGGTTTGACGTCAAACAATGCCGTCGTACACAATCCACTACGAAAAATGGCCAAAGTCTGCAGATATGTGTATTTATTTTTTTAAACTTGTATGTTTGCTGAATTTAATAATAAAACAGTTGTTGCTTTTAGGTTCGGTCGATATGCGGATTTATCGACCTAATAAAAGCGATATCAACCTCGGGCTGCACACTTGGTCGATATCGCTTTTATCAGGTCGATAAATCCACATATCGACCTCACCAAAAGGCAATAATTGTATAGTATTTAATGGAAGTAACAAAATAGTCAAATGAAAAAGTGGAAAGCCACACGTCGACCAACACGACAACAATGTTGCAAGCTCAGTTTGATTGGACTTTGAATTTACATATTTTTCTTGAAACGTTTTTAGAACTTTAGAGTCTCGAAAAGCTGGTAAAGACATAAACTTATAAAACCGCTTGTTAATATGTCACTAATTAACATATTGCTGACTCTTTAATGCAGATGAAATTTTATTTTAAATTGCTCCAAATGTCTTATATTTTCTACATCAATAAGATCACTTCTACCCAGCTTATGATGACCTGGAATTTAAATACCTTAAGTTTAATTACATGAAAAACAACATATCGCGCCGTTTTAAATTTTCTCCCCAGCCTGTACTTTCTCATTTAAAATGAGGGTGTGGCAGAGTTTATACATTTTCAAAAGTTTTGCTACTTACAAGACTTTCAAGGTCGAGTTGTTGTATATAGCACTTAACGGTAATACAACACTATCTGCTCATCTCAACATGCAGTGCACTGCACTTCGTGCAAACTGAAAAGTAATTTCCTACGTCTTATCGGCGTTTTATTGAGTGCATTATATGTTTTACTTCTCTAAAGCATCTGTTTGTGACATTTATGCATTTTGATTGATATTTATTACTTTGCAAATCATGGTTCAGTTTAAAAAGCGTTTTGGTTGATATTTTAGTTTTAACTAATTGAATTCAGTTTATGTAATAAATTGTATTTATCATAAACATTGACAGCGTTGTGCAAAGCTAAGCATTTTTTGTTTGTGTGTTAGACTAAAATAAATTTCCCTGCTGTTTAAAACGTGACAATATAATGGATGTATGCATGTTTTCTTTAAAGAGTCATCCACTCCTGGTGTGTTCCTCCACCATCAAATCTGGAAAGTCGCCATAAGACCTATAATTGTGTCAGTGCAACGTTAAACCCTACAATTCACGTATGAAACATTTACCATTTCAACATCTATCATTGTTTCAGATCGCAAACGTGGTCAGGTATATAGAGGATAATATCTTTTCAGAATGGACAAGAGATGTAATATTTTCATGAGTAGCACAGCCATGGTTGAAAATGTAAGATGTGGTGTACTCGAGTGAGAGAGTTTATGCGTTTTATTATGACGTCACATTTTATTGACGGATATGTTTAATAAACCATTAATTAAGAAATAACTGGATGGTAAAAGTACTTAATTTTTTAATATTCTATCAAACATAACTTTATCTTGAAAATAAAAAAAAATGGCAAAAAAATTTAGAGCCGTTTTTCCGTTAAATAGATAAGTTTTTTCTAAAAATCTAAAAAATTGAGAATATTGTCTCTCTTCATTCTTTTTATAATTTTGAAAATAAAAATGACAAATACTGTCTAGCGCCGTAGACCTTTATATAACACACATAAAGATGTAAGTTTCGTCGCTGTAAATAGAAAAATAAACCGATTTTTTTTTATCGATCTTTAACGTGGCGCCAAAACAGACGTGCATGGTAATGTTTCCGACGTCATAGCCAAAATGTTTCACTAGTAATAAAGAAAACAGTTACACATACATGCCGGGGATTACTTCTACTTTAATATGATATCAAAATCATATGCCGGTTGTAAAAAAAATACAAAGTGCTATTCCACCTTATATTTGACATCTTTCACTGAGAAATCACCAGAATATTCATCCTTCCTTTGTTCTACTTTCTAACACCCCCACCCTTTCATCTACCCCTACCGGTATTTTTCATACAATTAAAATGTAATTGTTGGATTTTCGAAGCAAAACGTCAACTCTATTTTTCCGTTGCAGTTTCTTTTTGTTGCGTGTCTATGTTGCGAGTATGGCTGTGTTTGGGGTGCTGTGTGCTTCCGGGAAATCTACCGTTTGTGAAGTGTTTTAAGGTTTGTATTATATTTCTTCAAAAGTTCGGATGATCTGTAGTTAAATTTAGAAAAAAAAAACCTCCGTAGTGCTCTTGCTGTAATAACATTTCGGTGTTATGAAGATTTGTCATGATTTAAATTCTCTAACCTTGAGCAATATCTTGCAAAACGAATAGGTTGTGACAGATAGATACCGTATGATGTCGCTAGGAATATCCCCATCCGGAGGGATGAGACCTTGAAATAGAACTGTAATACTACGGTTTCAAACAACGTACTATTAAATAACTCTATAGCTACTTAAAACTGAAACTGAATAATTTGATTAAACGCTTATTTCTATACAATGATATTTATTCAATAGCGTTGTACATAATAGTAGTAGAAGTAATAATAATAATAATAATGATAACTTTATTTAAGGATGTACGAGCGTTTTTTTCAGGATATCCGCCATTTTGAAAAATGTTTCTTTAAATATTGCCTTCCAACAAAAGTTTTGCCGAAAATTAATGCTAAATCATTAAAATATGGCTAATAAAGTACCATTTAAGCAAATAGAATCTGCTTTTTGCGAAAAAAAAAATTTCACCCTTATTTTTGGCTGGCATTTGTCTAAAATTGACGTAAGTTTTACAACGGGGTAGGGGTAGGTAATTCTAAATATCTATGAAAGTAGATCAGGTTTCGTTTTGATATTTTCCTGACTGATACATATAATTATAAGCTATAAATGAAATAAAAAATTTCAAGATATCTCTTTATTCTATCTGGAAAATATTAATCAAATAAAAAAGAACACAAAATATCAAAATTCACCAGTTTTTGACCGTTTTTTCTTAACAAATCTCTTAGATGCACGGTGGCCCCTACTTTTTTCTTTCCATTTTAAAGCATTTTTGTGCGTCATTAAAGCTGCAAAATGTTTTTAAAATCTTACCGTCAGAAATTTTTTTGTAGATCTAAATATATTTTTTCCATTGAAAATAAAGTGGGTGGGGTAATTATGTCAACATGTAAAAATGAAAGAGATTTGTTTGTGACATTTATGCATACTGACATCACCTTGTATTCATATTAACCTGTAAGACATGAAATCCCTATGACATTAAATGGGATATTATATGTTTTATAAAGTACAACCATTTTTTCAATTTTACAAAATTTCAGAAATTCTTAAACAGTGGGAGTAGTAAATGCCCTATAAAATTAAAACGAGTTCGGTGACCTGTTTTTTCTTCTCTTGTTTGTCTTGAAAACTAATGTTCTTCAAGCTCACAGAGTATGAAAAAATTCTTAACGTTAGAAAAAATTCGATCGTACATCCTTAAACAAGCAGTAAAGACCGCACTCTGTCCTCTGACGCCATTTTACCCCTATTGCTGAATACCAGTGCTTAATATCGACAGAAAATTATAACAAATTTTATTATTTTGATAGATTTCCCCAAAGTTTTAGCGAAACTCAATTATTCAAATACTTTAAGCCTTTAGGCTTCTTCGTCGTCAATTTACAGCTACTGTAATGGTTATACGGAAAATAATAGAAGGGATGCAAATTACCTATTACATGTATAATACTTAGAACACTGTCCAATTAACTTTACAAATTTATTATTTTGTGGCTAGTTTTCCAAAATTAAATCAGCCAAATACATGCCATTTGTAACCAACTCTTCACTGGATTTGCTTTAAACCTATGCTCAAGGTGATATATACCTGCTGCCGACAATTAATTTACTGGTTCAATCTCAAAAAAATTTCCAACTCTCCAATCCGATTCACATACTGTCTTAAATTGTTGGGAAAATAATTGTGATCTGCATTTTAAATACCAAAACAATCCAAACGTTTAGAGAGATATCTATGAAAGCTGAAGTGAAAAATGAGCCGTTGTTAATACAATGTACACCTTGGCATGTAAGGTGGTGTCTGATTCTGGGCCATTTCTGAAGGAAAGCATCTTTCATCAACTCTTTAGAAAAACCTGTTTTGCTCATTAACACCTATTACGTAAGACAGATGTTAGTAATTATTTTCGTTGACACATCAGCAAAAACTACCATCTAAGAATTTGCAAGATATGTTCAAAGATTAGTTTTATTGACAAACTTCTTTCAAAATTTCTGTGAAATAGATGTAAAGAGATTGTTCAAGAGATGTCTGTAAAGTAAATGCTTTTAACTGCACTTTCATTATAAATTTAGTTTTCTCCGCCAGTAAAACAGAGCTAAGTTTAACCCGTTGAGAATATTTGTGTGGCTGATAATAAATTTCCCCACACTTTCTCAAGATCAGTGTATTTGTTTAAAAAAAAAGCATTACACTTCAAATTAAAGAACTCTCTTGTTGTTTTCCTTAGGAAGCGGATACTGTTTTAACATTGATAACTAATGTATTGGGGATACACGTTAATTTATAGCAAAATCAATTTGTAGGTTTTGGCAAATAGTTACAGCTCTTGATGAAAGTTTGTCGCTTTACGGCTAATTTAGATACCGTTGTCCAGTGACAGAGTCAAAATTGATATTTTTTTAATTGTTATGGACCAAAACAGAGCGTAACACAGAGTGTAAATACAGCTTAGATTTTCCTTTAGATCGTCTGTTGGTTAAACTTACATATTTGCACAGCGGCTTTCAATTTTCAATCTTTCATATATCAATTTGCTTTATACAAGTGGACTTTACAATTATGACTAGCTTAGATGAATGTTCTCTGAAATACCAAATCATTTTCATTCCTTAGATAACCTGTGACGGTATGAATCATATCTTTGCTAGTTACCGCACATACTTAAGAGTGATTTGAGTGATATGTTCCAATTCCTTCAACAATTCACCCAGTCAAGGAAACCAATAAGTTTTTCTTAGATAACGAACGCGGAATTCACGTTATAATTAACCCAAGAAAGCGTTTAGTTTGAAAAGTGAGTAGATAACGGATATGTTTGGGAAAAAACTCATATTGATAACCGACATATGATGTAATTGAAATACCGCGAATGAAGAAACTGGATTGGCGGAACGACATCTAAAATCGTTTTGTTTCAGTAACGGTTGCAATTCAGCAAAGTCGGTATGCTGGTTGGGTTTTACGGCGAACCGACACAAAATGGTCATATATCGCAGAGAAGAAGTTATATTGAAAACGCCAATTGTAAAGCATTCCCAAAATCATTTATGTAAAAATGTAAAGCATATCTAAAATCATTTATGTAAAAATGTAAAGCATATCTAAAATCATTTATGTAAAAATGTAAAGCATATCTAAAATCATTTAGGTAAAAATGTAAAGCATATCTAAAACCATTTATGTAAAAATCTATATACGTATGTGTTAAAATACCAGCTGCAAACATAATAATATTGCAAAAGATGTGAATAAAAATATGAAAGTTCAGATTTTCTGATAAATTCCTATCTGCCTTAAAAACGATGAAATTTTCCGACTGAAACTTCTTCAAACAACTCTTTTAAAGATTGAACGTCATAGTATGTACTGCGTTGTGGAGCAAAGTCCACACAGTCGATTAAAACATGTTTAATACCGGTAGTTTGACATGGTATACATTCGGGTTGGTCTTCTTTATTCAAAAGGTAAGAATGAGTCAAACGGGTATGACCCATTCGACAACGAGAAAGAACAAGGCCATAATTTTTTTATAATTTTGAACAAAGCTGTTCAGCATCTGTTTTCTTAGTATATCTTTTCATAATCCCAATGTTAATTTTGTTTGCCAAGAAAGAAACAAAAGGTAGTGTGTCTTGCACTTCCTTTGAAGATATGAAAAGGAACACCAGTCACTACTGATAGGATTACCCTGTCCTAAATTCGGAAGTTCAAATACAAACTTAATAAGCATATTACAGCCATTCACTCTACAGACAGATATTTCAAGGTTGAATTATAGCATTAATGTTCTGGAAGAAAGCTTTTAATTAATATACGTGTTATCTTAAATCTTGTGAAGTCGACCGCACATATTGTTCCATAATACAATCCAGAGAACAGTGAAAACTGTTGCTAGGTTCATCAATTTGCTGTTACTAAAAGTTGTGTTTCTAGATCGGTGTTCCTGTTCAGAAAAGCCTGGGGTGAATATATTACGCATAAACATTATTATTGTTACAAATATTTGCTATCCCAGGAAGAAAAATCTCATACATTTTGTAAATTTAAAATATTCGATATAAAAGTAAGTTTATTTGCACATTAAACTTCAAATAAAAGAACCTGTTATATAAAATTAATTAATTTAACATCTCATTCAGCATTTTAGTTATCTAATACTAACTTTAAGAAAGGCTTAAACATGAAGTCAGTTTGTACAATTACAATATGCATTGAATACAATTGGTCGAAAACGCTAAAACATAGTATTTTGAAAACATTTGATAAAATAGTTGACAAAACATTCATAAATAACTTGAAAAGTGTGTCTTACCTGAATGATCTCGTTTTGAGTATTTTTCCATACGCGGTTTACATGTCGAATTAAGAACACGCATCAGCGTATGGAAGTTTTATGTAAATGCCTTTTTTATCACGAATTGTCACGGCCATGCGGGAAAGGATCTTTACAATGGCTTGTGAAAAGGTAAAATATAATAAATTTTTTTTTGTACGGAATTCTTTCTCAGTTATATGATTACAGAGCAGTTGGAGGAATGTACACTTTGTCTGACTTCACTAAAGTAGTACAGTAGGCATATACTTTCGCACAGACAATCAGATACTCTCGACAGAAGACAAAACTGATGCTGCTTTATAAGATATTTTGAAATACCATTCACGTTATCATGTAATGTGTTTAAATCGTATAACTATCACTGGTATCATCTTTTGTTTTGAAATTCGATTATCGCAGACTAAGATGTTAACACATGCCAGGTCCTGCCAAAACATACCGTGATTTGCCATTATAGAGATTCTAATTTTGTATCTGCCACTTTACTGGCTGTTAAAAACAGCGTCATGTCTCAATGACTTCTGTTTGATACAACTGATAGATCTGTATTGCTATTGTTATGAAAAGGTAAATAGTTTTCCTAAGTTTCTATCTGTATGCGGACCCAACGTTCCAGAATGCGTTTTTTTGTATAAATAATATAAACATATAAAATTACCATTACAACACAGGAAACAAGAGGCATATTTCTACATTAAAATATAATAACAACCCTTCTTGTAATTTGAAAAAAAGAAGATATATTTAGTGTCTTACGGTAATTAGACAATGTGGACATGAAAATACGGATGGAAGAAATCATGTCCAAATGTTTCCGAGAATAGGTAATATAAATCGTCAAAATCTCTGTATAGTAGATGTAAACTAAAGCTTTTATGATGGCGTTATACTGATTAAAAAGTATGCAGTAAAACCGTTTGAAACAGGGAGATCCCACTAGCTGTTAGCCTTGCTAAAACATTGACGATTAGTAAGCTGTCTATTAACATTGATTGATCTGTATATTTTGTAATCATAAGAAGACCTACGTATATCAGTTTCTACTTGATTAGCTATTTAAGTAATTTAGATCTGCAAAGTATCTAAATATTTAGAAACTAAGGTTTTCACTGATATAAAATTTGTTCTTCATAGGAGGTATCATGTGTAATATCTGTTATATTGCTCTATTTATTATTCTGTAAAAATCTTTTACATTGCATTTCAGGATCTAAAGTATATCTTTAAAGATGTTTTGCCAATAAAATTTCCACAGGTATAAAACCATGCTTTTAAAAAATTTCACTTTCTTTTTTTCTGTTTCTAAATCCGTAGTTTAACATAAATATAAATCAAGATTAATATCAACAAATTTGCACACTTTATGTCATAAAATTCCAAACCTGTAACCACGCCAGTATGCCAGCAGTTTTGTGCCTTCTCATTCCATTTTTTCCCATATAATTTTGTGGATCAAGCTGTGCAGTGCTTTTTATTTAACTGATATTTTCTACATTTTTTATACCTACGTGTGATTTGGTTGAAGTATCATTGCGCATGCTCTGTCTAATGAAGATTAATATTTAGTTTTCTAACAAGGGCTTTTTGGAATTTTTTTTATACTAGTATTTGTCGCAAATGATATTACTCATTTAATCCTTCAAAATGCAAAAGTGCAAACAGGTCATGGGGAATTGGAAAATGTGATGTAGAATAAAATCTTACTCCTGACATGAGTTATCTCCCAAATATGAGTCGAATATGTGTAAAGGAACGTTAGTGTGTTTATAATCTTTGTTAGGAAACGAAAGTTTGTTTCCTTTTCGGGTCAAGAGTCACACCGAGCACAAGGTGACTTTTTCAGCTTAGATCTCCTGTCCAATTCGGGTATCATTTTCATCCCGGGCGAGCATATGGGTAGAACCACTGTCTTTCCATAAGCTGGATGGCTTCCTCTCAACACAAGAAGAATTTTACATCCCAAGCGATTTTTCGAACCAAAATCGGCGAGCGGCAAGTGATTTGCTTAGACCAAATGTACTTATACAAACGAAACAAATCTTTTAAAAAAATAATCTTTGAAGATGAATGTGACGCATAAGCACAATTGTGGCAAAATTTACATTATTAAAACTTTTATAAAACAAAACATGAATGTTCGTGGTTATACTAACTTTGACGTAGAAGCTTCTTGACCTACAAAAATAGATGATCTTCAATGACACTCCAGAATTCATTCATTGCTTTTTGCTGATTCCTGTCTTGAAGAGGATTTACCTGTAAAAATCTCAATGATGGTTGTTTTTTACTTGACAAATTACAGTTGTGTTTAACTCATTTAGTAAATACTTCACTTTCCATCGGAAGTAGATGACTCGAAAACTAATAATCATCAGGAAAATGCGATTATCAGCTTTGTAATTACATAACATCAAACAGATCTTGGATAGGATGGGTAAGAATTCGTCTAGTATGTCATTGGCCACAATGGAATATACTGCTAATGAAGTTGTTACATCTAAAGAAAAATTGGTACATAATTATCCTATATGGGTTTATAATTTACTTGAATGACTTTCCGGAAATAAAAAACGCATTCTTCAATAACAGAAAAAACAGCTCCTTATCATATTTTTAAAGAACATGTTTTAACATGTAGGGAAACGGTTTCTTGAGTGAAAAGCGGATAAGAAACGGTTTCTGGAGTGTTTCATCTCTATACTTGGAGTGAAGATAATGGATAACAATTCGGTCATTATGTTCATTCCTAATTCCATTAACACCTTTTCTTTGGAGTAGACTCAAAACAAGTGTATATAATAATTTTGCAACAGTTGCTCAATAACTCTAAATCACTTTGAATCATTTGCCTTTCGCCTGGATAGTAAGGACACTCAAGGATGCGATCTAACTTGTTTATATTTGTCGATTTCTACTAGAGCATCAGATTTAGTATCAAATAAGTCCAGTGGACACATTGGGCGAACCTCAATGTTTAAAGGTCGTAAATTGCAAAACTTCCAAAGTTAGTGTTACAAAAAAAAAAAAACATTAACAAAATGAACCTTATACTTGAATGGTGAAACAATATGTGCAGTATTTATACATAATGTTTAGATATAAATAAACAGATGTTTTGTTCATAGTTCCCCCAACTTAATCATTCGTGGTTCCGGAACATCAATGCCTGTGTCGTGTTTATTATCTAGCCGCTTTTTTCTAAACCGAGGTATAATGTGACATGAACACTTACCGCCAGTAAGCGTTATCAAGGGGAAATAATGTGTTTTAGATAAATTTGAATTGAATCTCTAACACTTAATGATTTTTACAAGAACGTCAAGTATCAGGTACATTTTGGATGTCATTGTTTCAATTATTATTTTGGTCATTTCTATAACAGGTACATTTTTCTGTAAACTTACATTCGGTATAGACACTTACACGTACACATACCTCTGACAAACACTTCGTTGATACTTACGTGTTGACATCATTCTACTCAAAATAAAATTAAAAAACAACGTTTTTCGCGCGTTCAAATGTGACGAGTGTCAAAGGTATTTATATATTGGGTATTACATTACTATGATACTCACTTAATCTTCATTTTGTTAATATTTTAATTATAAAAATGATTATCTTACATATGTATATGTATTATCCACCTTCCACCAATGGAACAAGGACCAGTCCCTTACGAGAACATAAGTACGTTTACAAAGCACCTGCTAATTTTATCAGTAAACTTTCGGTTATCACGATCGGAATCAGTTTCTTATGATCCCCTCCGACAGATTGATGCGTAATTGTGTCCCATTTTAAGAAGTTTGATAATCGTCCTAATGTGTTTATGATGGTATCTTTCAAGAACTCTGATAATGCCATCATTATTACATATTTCATTTCTTATTTATATCTTAAATCATAAATGATTTAATCGATACGTAACGACCTTTGGCACATACATGATCTGTAGGAAAGATATTTGCCGTTCTCAGTTCTTCAGTATCGGGGTTGAAGAGACATGTCTCAAAATATGGATCATAAAGGCTGTTCTATTAAAAAACAGTTATCATCAACTTTAAAATATCAAAAACATAATAAAAACGTATGATATAAAGTAAAGCTTGAAAGTTCTATCTGAATCATATTTCAGTACTGTATATAATTTTTTCTCGACTGTATTAGTTTCTACTACCTGACACTTATCACACTATTTATGTTTAAGCTTTTATCTTCGACTCAAGGATCTGTAGCCTAGTGGTAGAGCGACTGCTCCGAGAACAGAATAGAATAAAATATCTTTCATTTCCAATTTCGAGCCTTCTCGGGCATAACAATTTTAATTTATACATAAAATTTCAAAAGAGGTATCACTAACACCACAGATCAACAGAAAAAATAGTAAAAAATAGTAATAATAAACAATTATGTAATAATGGCAGAAAAGTATAATTTAATATCATGACTAATAATATAATATAACATTATGACTAGTATAATATTATATCATGACTAGTAATATCAATGACTAATATACATTAATAACTTGAGGAAATCTATGAGAAAGGGTTATTCAAAGAGCAAGTGATAGGAGCGTGAGGGTAGTTTCACTTTCATTATCTCTCATGACAGGACTCAGTCAAATCGACTGTGCAATTGTCTTTCTGTGTTGCATTGTATGCTTCCAAAAGATTTTCTTATAGATATTATTAACTGTCAGCGGCAGTATTCAGGTGACATGTGGCGGCCTTTAAAAGTCTCCCCGTACATCAATTCACTGTGGTGATATTTCATTGTTATTTGGGATCATGGAATCCATTCAATATTTGTGCAGTAGAATTCCGTTTATTTCGATCCTTGAGGGCGTTGTACTTTCCATTACCTCTCTTGAACAGACTATATTGCGTCTGCTATTATCTTGCTTTGTTGCATTCTATGCTTCCAAAGATAAAAGGATAGATGTCACGGAAGCACAGAGCGCTCCGAAAATATATTGCTTCGAAAATCCAACATTAAGTACATTTTGATTAAATACAAAATACAGAAAATAGGGGGGCGGGGCGGGGGCGGGGGAGGGGTGGGTGTGCTGTTAAGTGGGAGGTAAAACAGTCGGGTGTTGGGGGGATGGGGTGGGGGTGGGGGGTTAAATGGTGCAAGCATGAATATCCAACAGGGAAAGCCACGTTTCTTAAACGCTGTCTCCCTACACTGTAAACCCCGTATGCACGCACCTACAAAAGACAAACACTCACATCATTATGTTTATTCCTTGAAATACCCAGTGCTGTTATACTACTTCATACAGAAATTGTTTTTATCATTTAAGCTTACAAAACTCCGCTCGGAACCTGCTTTCATAATTCACTCGGCACGAAAGTCCTGTATAAATTGATCAAATCATAAACATCACAAGCATGATACTAACATCTTAAATCAGAAAGACAGTTTCCATTAATTTTTCTCACAATCTTGCAAAAATCAAATAGAAGATTAATACAACGTTTTATAGATTGAAGATCTATTTATAGCATATAATTCTCCACATAATGCCAGATCTTGGCATTTGATTTTTGATCTGTCTTATCGCAGTCAAATTAACGTTTAACACAAAAACCTATTTATGATTTTTGGATTTATTATCAACATGTTCCTTAAATACAACCCATTTTTAAGTAACTGAATTGGAATGCAGGTTATCACGGTATGGCAACAGCTTCAAATTAACGATGGAATGCGGTTGCTCGTATAAATAAAATGCGTCCACTTATTGCACCAGAGATTGCCACGATGATTATAAATCACAAACCTGCCCGCCTACAACCATAATATATAGACTGATTTGCCATTATCGATAATAATTATGTATTTTAGTTTTCCGAAGGTGTAATAATTTTCGATATATGATTTACAAAACTCCATTAGTGTTTGCAAAGTCTTTTACAATAGTTACATAAGCTGAAAATACTCATAAATTGCAGAAATCGATTTCTTTTGGAAGACAACTGAGTAAACTTGTCATTTCATGATCTTTCCTATTGTATCTGTGTTTCATTTTTTTTCAAGTATTTACCGGTATTATCGCCTAAACACGTATCTTACTGATAACTCAAATAACTCGTATGAGGAGTAAATGATATTGTGTCAGATATATGGTACCTTGTAGTGCATCACCAAAACGGGTCAAACAGCATCTTGTAGGGAATTGTGGTTAATTATGGGGAAGTCTTTCATTAATATAGATTGAATCGTAAAACAAGTGTTTCGCTCTCACAGTCCATTAAATGTTGAAAGTTATATGCTAGTAAAAGACAGTCTATCACTACTTCCTACTTCCTAGAATATTAACAATATAAACAGGTGTATTATCTCCTTTTATCCAAAATGTTCATAAAAAGCAGGCAATATCTTGTTTTTTGGTTGCGGGTTTATCCCGCTACCAAAGTTAAAGTGTATTTGCTACACAAAATAAAATGAATGAATGAGTGAGTTGGGTTTTACGGCGAATCGACACAAAAGGTCATATATCGCCGAGAAAAAGTTAAATGAATTACGTTAATTGTAAATCATCTATAAAACTATTAAAGTAAAAAGGCATATACATATAGTGCAAAAAGACAATTGCAAACATAAAAATGTAAAACATGTGAATAAAAATCAAATAAAGTTCAGATTTTATGATTCATGCCTATTTGTTTCAAAAATTGCAAATTTTTGCCGGCAGGAACTTGTTCAAACATCTTTTTTAACGATTCAACATTATAGTATGAATTGCGCTGTGGATCGACGTCAACACAGTTGATTAAAATATGTTTAATAAAAAGCGGTGTTTGACATGGTACACATTCAGGTTGATCTTAATTGTTCAGAAGATACGAATGAGTCAACCGAGTATGACCTATTCGACAACGAGAAAGAACAACTTCCTCCCTGCGAACAGATCTATTTCCCTGGTGCCATTCACCTAAAGTATGTTTAATTTCACGAAGTTTATTGAACGAAGCATTGTTCCATGAAGACTGCCATTTAGTTAAAATGTATTTGTTGACATTTGACCTAAAATCAGTATATGGCAATTTCAATTTAGATTGATTTAATGAAAGTGATTTCTTTGCTGCGGTATCAGCATCCTCATTTCCATGAATACCAACATGACTAGGAATCCATCAGAATATGATGGACTTCTTAAAAGAAGTGCATGAACCTTGACAATAATATTTTGAATGAGAGGATTTTCTGTATGACGGTTGTGTATTGATTGTAATACAGAAAGTGAGTCGGAAAAGATGATAAACTTTTCTTCATTGTATTCTGAAATAAAATTAAGGGCCAAATCAATAGCTTTTGCCTCGGCTGAAAAAATTGTAGCGTTATTTAACAAACGTAATTTTGATTGATGCAGTTGGCTAACGGCGGTCCAACCTATGAATCATCTTTTGAACCATCTGTATAAATTGGAAAATGATCTTTGTAAGTCGACTTGATTTCGTTATATTTGGACTTGAATATTTCAGGGTTTGTTTCAGACTTTTTCAAGGCGGTTTTTATATCAAAAAGATCTGTTGGAGAACTAAGAGTCCATGGTGGTGTATTCAGAACTAAGTTTTCTTTTATATCATCAAATTCAAAATCAGTTTCCTTCATAGAATTGCTGATGCGAAATCCAAAAGGTTTTATTTGTTTTGGTTTTCTGTCATATGAATCCTGGTACTTGGGTTTAAATATGATTTTATGAGCAGGATTGGATTTGTTAGCAGCTACCCTCAGAGCATATTGTAATGACAGTTTGTCACGTATCGTGTAAAGGGAGGGTTCGTTTGCTTCAATATACAAACTTTCAACAGGCGATATTCTAAATGCGCCAAGAGCAATACGAAGACCTTGGTTATGGATAGTATCCAACATTTGTAAATACGATTTCCTGGCTGAACCATAAACAACACAACCGTAATCTAGCTTGGATCTAATCATAGCTCTATTAAGTCTTAACAAAACCTTGCGATCTGCTCCCCAATCAGTATTTGAAATTATCTTTAAAAGATTCAACGATTTCAAACATTTGACTTTCAGGTGTTTTATGTGTGGTATAAAAGAAAGCTTTTTATCAAAAATAAAACCAAGAAATTTTGCTTCGTCAACAACGGGTATTTTTGTACCATTTAGAAAAAGCTCAGGGTCACAATGTAGTTTCCGTAATTGACACAACATAGTCCCATTCATGAACAATAGGGATAAATTATCAATGAACAAGCAGTTCTTATTCATCCTGTATCCACTCGCACTTACCATTTAGATTATATAAGATCTATCAATGATAAGGTATTCCAGCCCATGGTTATATCACAAGCTGGGTCAGGCAGAGTTCATCTTAGATATGAGACACATTAAAATTTGTATTTGTTTCTCATTCATGTATATTCATAGACTGACATTTAAACAGAAATAAATCTACCAAAAACCCGCAGCCATCAGACATTTCAAGTCTTTGATTACCATAAAATATGCAAACATCACAGAAGCAAGGGTTCTATAAGATAAATACAATTCGTTTACATACACAGCCATACAGACTGACGCGAGATGAATGTCATTAATGCAGAACAGCTTTGGAGTTCTAAGAAGCAGTTAAATCAGTACATGTCAAGAAAGAAGGCACAAGAAAGTACAGTGTCAAAGAAGAAAAACTTCAATAAGTCATGTAAAGGTAAGATAGAAAGCTTTTTAGAAAAGCACTCGAAGGTTATGCCAAACAAAAAAAGACGCAATCAATATAGATGGCAAACCATTAGCTAAAAGGCATTTACTCACTACAAAAAAGAGGCTGTACATATCACATATACAAGTCACATATTTCGTGCCAACTATCATCATTTCATGGAATCAAATGTAATAGCCAACTTCCCTATTGATCATTGTGCAGTTATTATGGATTTTGCTCAGAATATAACACTGCAATAGACAGGATTAAATAGAGAGCGCACACTGGACACAGAAACAAGTAACTTTACATCCCATACATATTGTGAGGCATTCACCTTCCAGTACAGAAAGTAAACCAGATATCTTTCATGAATCGCTTATTGTAATATCCGATTCCGTTGGTCATAATTCAAATGCAGTATACGTTTTACAGAGCAGTTAAAAGCCCATCTGAATAATCAACCTGGACCCTGCAGTATGAAGGTCATTCACCGTTTTTTCTGACAATTGTGCCACACAGTACAAGTCAAAAGATGCGTTTATGCACCTGAAGATGATAGAGCATGTAGAGCATGTACACGAAATAAAGGTTTTGTATCATTACACAGAATCTGGCCATGCCAAGGGACGTTGCGACGGCTATGGTGCAGATATAAAGAAAAGGCTAGACAGACTAATACTTGGTTGTCAAGTCATCAATAACGTTTATCAGGCCTACTTGGCTTTGTCGCAGTCAACTGATACAGAAGATCAAAGGATCATTTATGTACCACACCAGACCATAGTGAAAAGGCAACTACCTTAAAATCCAGGAGTAAAAACAATACCAGGGACACATGTATTTCACATGGTTCAACTAGCTGAGCCAAGTAAAACCAGATGTGCTGACTTGAGCTGCATATGCACAGTGTGCACAACAGAGCAAGAGGGCCCATGTTACTTTAGGCAATATTCCAACGTGCCTAAGATTCATCTTCTAAGCAAAAGCACTTTTTATAGTATCCTTCACATATCCCAAGTAAAGTTGCTTTATATTTTACCTTGCTTTAGAACTATTTGCAATGCCGAAGATATGCTAATTTAAAACATACTGTTGTAGACAATTATAATTGCAAATTAATATTCTTAACCATGAGTAATTTAATGTCATGCTTTGGCAGTGTAAATGTGTGTGCTTGTTGTTGCATGGAATCTAATATCACCTGCTTGTTTACCCTCAAAACTTGCTTAGCTTAAATAAACTGCATGTTTTATACTAACCCTTAACTTGCTTAGCTAATAGTAATGATGGCGAAGGGAATGCATGCATAATTACTCAAGTAACTGATGATGTACAAGAGAGAGTACATATAGAATCGAATGGCGAAGCGGGTACTAGTGCTAATGTACATGAGGCTGATGTGGTACAGCTGAGTATACTTAAAGAGTCAAATCATCTTAGTAACATTGAAACCAGTATGTCATCATTTGCCAGAAGCATTGCAAAGGGAGGCTGGAAAATACTGGGTCAAACACTTGAAGATGGAAACTGCTGCTTTCATGCTGTAGTGAGCAGTTAGCATAGTTAAGTCTTCCACAGACGATACGCTACACTCAACTTAGAGCACATGTGGTTCCAGAGGTATACAGCTGTACAAACTATTTGCCAACATGTTATATACTAACCACTAACTTTTCTAGCTAGTACTTGTTATAAAGAATAATATTCATGTGAACATAAGCGTAAATTATTTAGCTACATATAATACTGGTAATTAATATTTAAAATACACATGTGCATCTAACAAATTTATACCTTAATTGTTGTGCAAAACCTTGGCCTAAAGTTAAGGTTAAGGTTTAAACTATGCAGCTGTATACTTTCTTGATTTCAGCATAAACATGAATACATAAAATCTTTCCTAACACAACACCTTGATATTTACCTGCTACAAATGACTAAAGAGGGCACATTTGCAGACAATATCTGTTTGCAGTCTTTGGCAAACATGTTGAATATAGAAATTATCCGGGTTATATCCCAGAGCTTTATTATTACGTTTGCATAGAGAATTTAGGCCGTAAGTTTCCTTTTCATATTATTCAAAAGTTTTATGTTTGACACTTATGCCTTATTGTAAGCAAATGAACATCTCAAATTTAACTTTTAGATTTGAAGCTGTTTGTTGCAAAGGTAAGCATTATAGAGATATTCCCAAATCCCATATAAAACATGATATATATATGAACACCGGCTAAAATTTACAAATTCAATAAATACTCTAAACGGTGCCATTACGAGGATTGTTTAAATATGAATGCATCTAAGCACATAAAAATGTATCCTTGATAGATTTCAATGAAAATTTTATTTGGTCCCCTCGAAGTATTCACCTCTAACAGATATGCAAAGTTTCAGTCTTCTAATCCAATCCTTGAAGGCATTTTCATAGTCTTTTCTAGGTATACTATGAAGACACTGGAATATTGCAGAACCGAGGTGTTTGCGCTGCACAAAGTTTCGACCAGAAATGTATTTTTTGAGCCTTGGGAACAAAAAAAAATCATACGGGGCAAGGTCATGCGAATAAGGAGGGTGAGGGAGCACAACAACCTTTTCCTGCTTCAGAAAGTCTTGTACAATAAAGGCTTGTGCGATGACGCATTGTCATGTAGCAATCTGACATTGGCCAAACCAGTTTCGGGTCTTCGATGTTTGAAATATTTCAATCTTCAGTTTTCGAAGAACTTTAGTGTTGTAAAACTTCGCATTTACGGATTTGCCTTTAGGTACAGCAACCTGAATGGCAGGACCCTAAGTTGTGAAGAATATGGCATACATTACCTTCTTGACACTCATGGTCCGCTTTGCAATGCATGGTCTTTTGTCAGACTTTGTTGCCCGTATTTTGTTCTGAATCTTTCGTTTGGGCTCAAAAAAGTGAACCCATGTCTCGTCACCAGTGACGAGATTTGCGAAAGACCGTGCATTATAATTTGGAAACTGTTTAAGCAACAATTTTGTGCATTGCACGCGCGCCTTTTTCTGCTCATCTGTCAACAGATGTGGGATGCATCTAGCACAGATCTTTTTCATTTTCAAATTACGTTTCAGAATTGTATGAGGGGCTCCTAATGATGCCAATCATACTAGCTTTTTGCCTAGCGGTGTATCTTGCATCAGTAGCAACTATTTCTTTCACTCTAGCAACCCTATTGGCAGACGTTGCTGTTTTCGGCCGATGGCCATGTGGTGCATCTTCTGTTGAGACTAACCCACATTTGAATTTCTTAAACCAACGAATAACTGTCGAAAAGACATTTTATTATGCCCATAAAGAAAACATATTTTATCAAAAATGTCTTTACACCCTACGCCAAGAATACAACGATTCTTAATATAGGACCGTATTTCAACGGCGTACGCTGACCTTCTTCCAACCATTCTTGTATTAGTATACACGAGTAGGCAATGTTTAGCGAGCGATAGACATAGCTAAAGTGAACGGATTTTAATGGGTGTGGTATCAATGTAAAGCTAACATGTTTATCTACCCAATAATCTTAATTTCCGCGTGATTTTCGCATTATTGAGAGAGATAACGTTCTAGATGCATTCATATTTGAATAATCCTCGTACTTCACCTACAGTCGCTACTTCTCATCTTAGTAAAGTTTTTAGATCCTGCATAACTTGCTGTAAGGATAGTGTATGGAGAAACTATTATTTGTATAATGGGTTTAATGTTTAAATGGTTAATCATAATGCAGCTTGAAAATAGATCTTCTCATACACGTATGTTAAGCACTTCTCAAGTTCTGCATTTTAGTCACAAGTGTGACAACCAGTAATGTTCTACTTACCTGATTTTACTTTTGTCATTTCACTGTTTTTTTGCGAATAAGCATATTTTATTCCAGTTTTTTTTAAATTATCTTAGGATGAACTAAGCTTAAAGTTTAAATTGTGGCAGTTAAACTGCCAGAAGTATTACAAGTGAAAAGTTGTCTTTGCTAATATACTGTTACTTTCTTTCTTCTAAAATATACAAGGGGTTTGTTTTCTGTGACAGTTTCATGGTAAAAATTAAAGAAAACCATATGCTTCTTATTACTACTTCAAAACGAATCTTGGTTACAACTTAAATGTAATATTGATGCTGCTATTTAAAGGTGACAATAGCCATATTGCTTTTTAATGAAGAGATTTTGAAAAAGTTGTGAACTCTACCCCACATAGTATTTCTTTTGCTATAAATAGTGGCAAAGTAGTAAATAACATCCATTCAAATGGGTAGTTTCTGCTTATTTTTTGTGATATTACCATAGGATACTGCAAACAAGGTACACTTGTAAGTACTTTCTGCCAGACAGTGTCAATTCTTTCTCAAATACTTGTGTATTTGTTTTTTTTCCATTGTTTACTGCAGTGTTTCTACCCAGTTGAAATAAATATAAGAAAAAATCATTGCTTTTTCTTGTTTGAACTTGAACAGTGTAATTGTCACAAGCGTGACAATATTTGTCAGAATTGTACTTGTTTCGAATGCTATAGATCAGCTTTAATCCCTTACAATATCTAAAAGAAATTTGCAATGTAATTTAGAGATGCCTTAAAGTACATAAAGAAATTATTTTAAAAAGTTTTAGATGCTAATAAAATGTTAACAGGAAAACTTCAAGAGGTGCAGCAGAGACTGACAGGAGTACAAAAATGAAAATTCCTGGAAAAAGTAAATTTGGCAAAATGGACAATACAGACACCTCCAAAAAATTCATTAATATGTCCCTCATCAATCAGAGGCTAAAAATTGAAATGTGTTTTAAATCCCAACAACATATTATTAGTTAAGAAAACACAATTTTGTCTATAAAGAAGTGAAAGGAGAATAAAAATATTTACTTAATTTAAAATATCGATTGACCCTAATACATCAGGGACTGCTTTTTCTGAAACTATCATGTCTATCCATCAAAATAAAGTTGGAAAATTGTAAATAAAGCAGATTTAAAAATTGACCACTTTGTCACATTTTTGCTGCATTTTTTTAAACCCATAAAGACTTCTAATCATATGATAAACATATGTTCCAAGCTAGCCTGTCACCTTAAAAATACATGTTGGGAAAACAGACAATGTTTCCTTTTTGTCCTATTTCACAGTGAAAATAAGAAAATTATACCATAATCCTTTGGAGTCTAGAAATCTCTGGCCAGTCGTAAGCAAGTTTTACTTCTTTTTTGCATGTAGCTTTCAACTTTAATACATAACACACACCGACTCCCATCAGTTCGTCTTAGCTTTCAGTGCAAAGCACTTTGTACATATTGAAAAGTAATTTCCTATGTCATATTAGCAATTTATTGAGTGCAACAGGTTTGCTACCTCTTGGTGGCAGCTGATTTAAACGCATATATGCATTTTAAATGATATTTATTACTTCACAACTCAGTATAAACCATGGCATGTTTTTTGATCTACCTTTTCCGCGAACGTTTTTTTTTCCAGATCAGTGTTCGTGTAAGCTGGTGTGCTTAATATCGATGTCTGACACACTTCCAGCTACCCAAAGAAACTGGATTTAATACTTCCACTGACCTGATGGCAAGAATATACAAACTAACATTTATTTTATTACAGACAGCATGGTAAATTAACATAATTTCGCTAGCTTCCTCTTCTAGCGTGGTTGAACAAGGTTAACACCTTGAACGCATGGATTTAAAAGAAATGACAATATTGTTATCGGACAACGTTGACGTTCTGCGCATATCATAAACATTCAATGACGCTGTGCAACATTAAATTATTTTTATCTCGTTTTCACTTTAACGCAATAATATGTTATAAAACAGGGCTGGTGTGCCTTAAAGCGATATTGGCATACTAGACCGGTATTAGCCCTCGGGCCAATATCTCACCTAGTATGCCAATATCGCCTTAAGGCACACCAGCCCTGTATGATAACTCTAAGAATAATACTGGAAATTGATGGATATAATAATGAAGTTTGTTTCCTTAACCAAGAGAGACTTAAACAAAAATCAACTTCTGTTTTAAGTCGGTAGCTTTATCATAACCAGTTTTCATTTCGCTGATTTTATTTCTTCTTGGTTGATGGATGTCTGAAATGTTTAACCAGTATAAACACGATTAAGGTTACACTTTATAAATGCAGAGAAAACGTATGAATTCAATCTATAGTGGGGGCATCCGTGGCCGAGTGGTTAAGGTCGCTGACTTCAAATCGCTTACCCCTCACCCATGTGGGTTCGAGCCTCACTCGGGGCGTTGCATTCTTCATGTGAGGAAGCCATCCAGCTTACGGACGGACGGTGGTTCTACCCAGGTATCCGCCCGTGATGAAATTATGCACGGTGGGCATCTGGGGTCTTCCTTCGGTATGAAAGCTGGAAAGTACGACCTATAATTATGTCGTTTTGACGTTAAACCCAGCAAAAACAAATAAAAAACAAATCAATCTACAGTGACATTCAGATTCTCTAAGAGTAGTATAGGGGTCCTGACCAGACATTATTAATGTAAATTGAGATCTGGATCAATGTTAGAGTGCGAACGCTGTAGGTTTTTTTTCATCACATTTTCATATAAGTTTTATGGTTTTGGAACCAAAATGCTTCATTTGACGTTACGTTTGGTAAACGAAAGTGAAGCTTATTGTTTATGGTGACGATTTATAATTTTCATAGAAACCAATGTCGAAAGAAGTAAAGATATAGTTATAAATACTGATCAGTATTAGTTTTATTTGTTTCATCTATTCTTTCTTTGTTATTCCATTATAGCCAGCTGACTAAGTAGTACTTCAAGTGTTTAACTAATTTTCACAATCTGTTTCGTCGGGCACTTAAAGGATTTTCCCTTGTTGCTCTGTGTTCTGGAAAGGGATTGAGTACATGCGGATTTTTATATTCTTAAGGATTGCATTTTATATATATTTACAAGAGCATTTTTGTGTTTTACATAATATTTCTTTTGTTGCCATTGTGTCTGTTAGGGGTTCATTGTCCTTTGACTTTGTAACATGGTAGTGAAAAGATGTGAGGCAAGGCGCACCATAAAATGGTTTAAGCTCCCCAGAGGTGTTTTTTTTTTGCCACTGAGCATTCCAAGGCGGTACCCCACTGTGTTCCTTTATTTGTTCGTTTTGTCCTCGTGTGTTTAAAAGTGTAAAGTGTATGTTGGTTGTGTGCACGTCCGCATGTGAGGTTCCGTTTCTGGAACATTGGAACATGGCTTTCCCTGTTGGATATTCTTGTTTTATATAGATACTTGTATTATAAAATCACAAAAGCAATATCTTCCCTTGACAGTAGAGAATCTAAAAAGGTTTTTCCTTTTATGCTAATTTAAGCTTGTAGCCTTCGTTATGTAGCAATCGTAACAAAAAAAAATCGGAAAATAAATTTACTCAACTTCCTCACGCATCACACACTTCGCTCTCTCCACTGAAAATTAAAACTGAATATGTTTCAAATGGTTTTGACGTCTTTACAAAAATATTTCTTGAAACGTCAAAATAGCTAGTTGAAAATTTGTACACATTAATTGTTACTGATAAAAATCCATTTTATGCGATCTATTAAAACTATAGATAAAACATAAGTCGTTTTAATTGTTGCCTGAATTTGTCATTTTTCAGCTTGAACATTTCAGCTTAGGTAGCTCTGGGTATTGTTTAGTCACCCCTTGGATATGTTACCTGCTTTTTAATTACGTCGTCTGGCATTTTCTGTGCTATGCAGGCTCCATAACATCAGATCCCCTCTCTAATAGCTCTGCTCATTGTTTTCTCGTTTAGGGCAAAGTCATTATTTTAGCCGAGGTCAAGCAGCGCTTTTCATGGAATTACCGACGTTATTGTAATCGTTTAGTTTGTTTAACATTGCATGTTTCCCAGCAATAATTGATAATTGAAACATGATATCAACTGTACGTTTACAAGTTCTAATTTGTGTAACGTTTAGTTCATTTCTATACTTGTCATATACATCGTCTGCCAATAATTTTTTTTATTTATTTTTGAACTGATGTAAGATTTCCCAAATTCTGAAAAAGTTTAGGTTAGAACTTACAGAAATAATAAAAATGTTCACGAACTCTCTCTGGAATGTTTCCTCTATTTATTTAACATACATAGATTGACTTGCAAGAAGCTTTGATTAATCAGGCTTTCAAAATAAATGGGCAGCAATATTACATCAATCGTTAAGTTATGAAATAACACTTTAATATTATTTTGACTGGTATTTCTGTCTTCCCTCATCAGTTATCTTAAGATTTCATTCAGCAGTGGGAAGGTCTTATTTATTTTTCACTTTCTTTGAAAGATTTGATTTTCGTGCCAATGTAAACAGTTACATTACGTATCAATAGGGTAAGTAAATAAAGTATAACTTCCGTCATAATATTAATGTTGGATTAAATATATGTGTATAGATGTGTGCGTGATTGCGTTGCTGTGGTTTGCGGTGAAGGGAGATTGCGTTTTTCGAGCGTTGTTTTCCGTATTTATTCTTGCATTTTTTCCACTTTCCCGAACACCCCGTCTCTTTCTTTTAACCCCTACCCATTCTTTTGCATATACTCAAATAGCACTTGTTGGATTTTCGAAATAATCCGTCTGCTATACTTTTTCGTTACAGTTTTTTTGTTGTTGGCCTACTTTGCGATGCATATGTCTCTATGGCTGTATTTGGGTTGCTCTCTGCTTCCGGGAAATCTTCTCTTACCTATTTTATGACTGCCTTATACGCGTTTCTTATTTTATCGGACTATATTAAAAAAGTGTATTAAAATCAAGTTCCACAGAAAAAAATGCATAATAGTATTTTATGTTAATATTCACATCAAAACAATGGATTCTTTTCCTATTGGATCTTTTATCTAGATTTTTGGCATTGTGATATATATGTGACGTAATGTAGTTAGAACCGGTTTAGCATAGTTCAGTGAATCTTCCCAATTGTTCATGTTTTAAATCTTTAAAGTCAAAATGGAGAATTCAGAAACCATGATTGATCGAATATTATTGTAACATTAATATAGAGTTTTGTTCAGCATTAAACAAGAGTGCCAGAATGTCACAATATACGCCCGTCACAGCAAATTTCTTTACACTAGCACCTGTATTTGCAAATGAAATTTTAATTTTGTGGTTGTTTAGTAATTATTGTAATTCTTTTGTTTTTCTAAGTCCACAAAAAAACTCCTTACCAGGTAGAGATACATTAAAATACACCTGAAATTTGAAAGTAACATGTATGTTGTACCACAGAAAAGTGGTCTTGGTTTTTCCCTACGGTCAATTATAAAAAAAAGTTATAAATTATTTATAGGAACAACTAAGGGAAGTTAATCTTAAAAAAAACATTGTAAGTCCACACAAAATCCTTACCAGGCAGAGATAGGTCAAAACACACCTCAAAATTGGATGTAACATGCATGTTTTACTACAGAGAAGTGGTCTCGATTTTTCCCAACGACTAGTAATGAAAAAGTTACAATGTAAGCTATTTATAGTAACAATAAAGGCAAGTAATTCTAAAGAAGGGACCTGCGCATGACACTCCGTCACATGATGGTGTACAATTGCGTGAAGTTACATCAAAATCCCTCCATGCATGAAGAAGAAATGCTCCGGACAAAGTCATTCTTGTATCTGACTTTTGGCCTCTAAGTGTGACCTTGACCTTAGATTTAGGGACCTGGTTCTTGCGCATGACACTCCATCTCGAGGTGGTGAACATTTTTGCCAAGTTATATCAAAATCCCTCTATGCATGTTGAAGAACGTGAAGAACGCGCTCCGGACAAAGTTTTCATTCTTGTATCCTTTGACCTCTAAGTGTGTCCTTGACCTTAGACCTAGGGACCTTGTTCTTACGCGTGACACTCCGTCTATGATGGTGAACAATTGTGCCAAGTGACATCAAAATCCCACCATGCATGAAGATATGTTCCTGACAAAGTCATTCTTGAATTTGACATTTGACCTCTAACTGTGACCTTGACCTTAGACCTAGGGACCTGCTTCTTGCGCACGACACACCGTGTCATGATGGTGAACAATTGTGCCAAGTGTCATCAAAATCCCTCCATGCATGAAGAAGATATACTCCGGACAAAGTCTGTGGACGCCGCCCGCCCGCCAGGGGCGTTCCCGTAATACGTCCCGTTTTTCAAACTGGCGTATAAAATCGTGTTCGTATTTCGGCGCATGCGATAACCAAAGTTCCAAATATGTGTCCTACTACATATAGTTTGCAATATCCGACATTCCTTTCTCTCATTTTATATAAAATTATGTTAATTAAAACATACACTCACCTTTAAAAGCTTTGAAAGCATTCTCTGTCAGGAAAATTATATGCGTTATCATATAAAGAATTCGGTTACTATGCTGCTATTGTGGAAGTAAAGTCGAGCTAAGCATATCACTAGGAACATCTTTTGAAATACTTCTGGAAGAAACTCAGATGGTTTAATTGCTAAAGCACCGTGTTAATAGGAAACGTGATTCACTGTAATATAAAAGGTGTAAAGCAATAAATGTCTGCACTAAAGTCAATTTCAGTCTCATTAAATGTGCGTTTCCACAAAAATCTGTTAACAGGAAAGTGAGAAATATTCTAAAATAAAGATGTGTTAGTATGAAACAATGAATTTCAGCAATGCCGTGTTCTGTTCTATATATTAACAAAAATAATTGATACTGTAGCCTTCCTACACCATTGTGTAAGCATAATTTGTCAAAAAGCTGGACTTAAAAAGGGAATTGCGGTCACGTAGTTGTATAAGTGCTGTAATAACAATCAACAAATAAAAACAGCAGTACTGAGTTACGTTTATTTCCAGTATAAATATTATTTAAAATATTTAATTAACCATTGACTTTATCTTTATTTACTCACATGCCAGCTAAATGAATAATTCACTTACTCTTTTGAACACAAGAATACAAAATCCGTATACATGTATATAGTTATGAAATAATTTTTATTTTATTTCAGAGGCCACTGGAAGGAATGAACCAATATATAACTTTAAGCCACTTTTGGGTAAATTGAAACTTTTATTTTTATACTATGTGTATATGAAGTACAGTTTGGAGATTGGTACATGTACGTACGTTGTTTGCAACATTTGGATTCATGATCGGTTTATGTTGTCATAGTCATAATGTCGCAAGTGATAAAAGGTTCACGGATTACTGTTAGAGTTCTCACTGGAACAATAAAGTATTAAAGTGAAATTATACTATTTGGAATAACTGTTCTCATCAGTTACCTACAGATTTTATTCAAAGCTATTCTTTTAGTAAATGAAACTGAAACTGAATAATTTGATTAAAAAACAAAGACAAATATCAAACAGGGAATATCACGCACCAAAAACGCAGCCTCCTCAAAACGAAACCCACAGCACGCAGACGCGTGCACCACACATACGTACACTTAGCCAACACATTAGGACAAAACGAACACACAAAGGAACACACACACACACAAAAGCCTATTTTCATACAATGATATATTCAATGGCGTTGTACATAATAATCATAATTATAGTTATTATAACAATATTAATAATGACAATATCAATAATAACAGCCTTATTGTAACAAACAGTCATGACCGCACCCCTCCCATTGAGGCCATTTTACCCCTATTGCCAATACCAGTGCTTGAAGCATCTGGTACGCCCAGACGAGCTGCATACAGAGGTTCAACTCCCCGGTTAATGGTGCCATCATATACTATTTAAGAACGAAATACTACACACTACCCTACCCATAGAGCATTACCAACAAGTGCGTTTATTAAACAAAGGAACATGTGAAACTAATGTCGTTATTCTTTATACCTGTAGTTTGATCTGTTTTCTTCAGTATTTATGACAAAATACAAGAAAGAAAGGCCACAGGATAAGACATTGTTTCATGAACAGGACTCGGATCCCTAGCTCAAAGGTCAATGTCACAATTGGAGGTCAAATATCAACAGGACTTTTTGTCCTGTCCGGTCTGTAACTAAAATAGAAAAGGTGGAAACTCCACAGGTCGCTCAACACAACAAAAACGAAAATGTTGCAGGCTCGGTTTGATTGAGCCTGTTCATGGACGGTAGTGGAAATGCATGCTACCGTCCACGCCCTCTAGCCCCGGGTTGAACAGATATCAACATTTACACATGCTAAAAGTACAAAAAACAATTTAGAAACATCCGCAGATGTGTTCATCTCAGATGTGTAAACCATCAATCAAGAGATTTTGATATTACTAGGCACAAATAATTCCCATAATGAGACGATGTTTCATGCATAAAATCCGCACCCACAGCTCAAATGAGAAGGTCACACTCATAGGCCAAGAAAACAGTGTGTGTTACTTCTCTGGTCCATAACTCTGTCACCATTGAATCGATTTTAATCTTACTTGGCACAAATGTATCCCATAATGAGCCAACGTGTCATAACAACACCAAGGCACCTAGCTTAAAGGTCAATGTCAGATATGGAGGTCAAACGTTAGTAGTGCTTTTTTCATGTCTGTTCCATAACTGTCATCCTTGAGGGGATTCTAATGTTACATGGCACAAGTGTAACCTATAATGAGATTACAGACCCCAGCCCAAAATTCAATGTCACACTCAGAGGTTAAAAGTCAGTAGTGATTTTTGTTGCTTTTTCCCTTGTCCGATGCCCGCTTGTGATGAAATAATGCACGGAAGGGTACCTTGGGCTTTCCTCCATCAAAGCTGGAATGTCGGCATATGACCTATAATTGCGTCGGTTCGACGTTTAACACAACAAAATAAATACGTTTTTCTTGTCCGATCCATAACTATGTTATCATTGCAGGGATTCTAATATTACATGGCACAAACGTTTCCCGTAATGAGATGACATGTCATGCGGAACATCCAAACCCCTAGCCCAAAGTTTAAGGTCGCATTCAGAGGTCAAAGGTCAATAGGTTTGTATTGCTATCCTGCCCCTAACTCTGACATCCACCGAAGGATTTTGATATTGCTTGACACAAATGTTCCTCATAATGAGACGATGTGTCAGTCGAAGTACCAAGATCCCTAACTCAAAAGGTCAATGTCACATTCATAATAATAATAATAATTATAATAATGATAATAATGCTAATATCTTTATTTGAAGAGGCAACACAGTTGGGCAAGTCCAATCTTACCTGTGAGCTTCCTTAATATTTACATATATACAGTTACAAGATCGAAAATGTTTTAAAACATATACAATGAGAGATTGCATAAAAAAGTGAACAATAATACTGCAAAGATATGTCACAACATGCTCAACAATGCTGGGGTGAAGTGAATGAACAAAAATGAATAATAAAGACTCATGGGACAGTAGCAGTTTAGGTAAATACTCTTAAACAAGTTTTAAGTTTACAGAATTTCTAATTTCAAAAGTTAGTGTGTTCCAAAGTTTAGATCCCGAGTAAGCCAAAGATTTTCTATGTTTTTGTACTGTAAGTGGTTTTTCCTCATATTATCTCAATGATCTATTTTCAGTATAATTAAAACGTTTTTCCATATAACCAGGAAGTAAATTTTTTCAATTAGTAACTTAATACTTTCGTAAAATTCAGAAAAGAACAAGATTGTTTTCATTAGTTGCCTTTATCCAGTTGTCAATGATTGCAGTGAGAGTAGCTTCACATATATAATTAATGCGGAAACCTGACTGATTATGACTTAGAAGAGAACTACTCTTTTAAAAAATTTAAAAATGATTTTGATTTTAAATGATCACTGATATGCTTCTCTAGCACTTTTGACAGTTGGTAATATTGAGATTGGTCTGTAGTTACTTTTTCAAATTTTGACCCATTTTTGTGAATGGACGTAACCTTTGTTTTTTTAAGCATGAAGGAAAAATGCCATTTGATATACTTTTTTTGCAGAGGTTTGGGTATTATTTTGGCACTAAATTTTATAAATTTTGTTCATTACTATCCTATCTAAGTTGATTTACTAAGGTCGAGCTTGTGTTGCTCTTTTTCAATAAAGTTGCTAGTGATTTCAGGTATTGAAGAGTTTTTGTATTGCAGTGAGTTTCAGCGAGTTCATATAATGTTATTTTATCAGTTTGTGCTAAAGATAAACAATTTGTTGAGGTAGATTTGAAAATGTCAATGAAATAATTGTTAAACACTTCAATTGTTTCAAATGGATCTTGATACCGTTCTTATCATGAATGTAATTAATTTGGTGATTTGTTGCTTTACCTGATATTTGCTTAAGATTCTTCTACAACTCTTTAGCATTGTTTTATTGTTATGTATGGTTTCTGCGTAGTAGGTTCTCTTAGAGTTTAGTTTGAGTTTTAATCTTGTTTCCCTAAATTTGTATTGTTCAACATCATTTTGTTTCTTTGCTGTATCTCTTTTAACTGCGGCCTTTTTAATCTCTGAATTTTACCAGTCTGGTATATGTATATTTGAAAAAAGATCTAAAGCATCATACATATCTAGTGTGGACCATGGCTGGTGGAAGGACAAAGTTCAAAAGGGATTTTTTTTCCTGTGTGGTTCATAACAGTCATCCATCAAGGGAGTTAATATGTTTTTGCACAAATGTTTCTCAGACTCTGGGAACTTTTCATGCACAACACTCAGACCCCTAGCTCAAAGATCAATATCACACTTTAGGGTCAAAAGGCAATAGGTTATTTTCCATGTCCGGTCCATATCATGTAGGTTACAGAATATTTGACCAAACATTTACCTAGATATTACGTGCCAGTTACCACTTTCACTCAATTGAAGCAGTATGGAAGACATGCACTTTTTTCAAAAGTAGTTTCTTGTATTTGTTTCTTGTGTTAACGTATGTAACATATACTTTAAAAACAAAGAACCCTATTTTTTACTGCTAAAATGATGCAAAGTTGAAGCCTCGCTCTAAGCTTCGCTTCCCACGTCTTCTAACATTTTATCTCACGGGAGTAAATTTTCCTTGCTCTATTTCAAAATTCCATTTATATATCCGCATCAAAGAACTGAATGACTTATAAAGTCTATAAGAAGATCCTTTGGAAGCATAAAATGCAACCAAGAAAAATAATAGCAGACTAAGTTTGAATGAGTCTGGTCATGCGAGGTAACAAAAAACATTGTTAAACTATGAAATGTTAATTTTAAGTTCGTGTAAACGTGAGTGGGGTTTGTATATATATGTAGAAAGAAAAATCGAAAAGTGAGAAATTGTACAGATAGGAAATCTAAACACAATATATGCTGTTTCAGACGTTGCTGCTAGTAGAGCCTTTCAAAAACGTTTACGCATACATCTGGAAAATTAAGTTTGCCTTTAGCACTTGATTTTCTATAGACAATTGCTATCTTTTGAACGTTTTCAGGATATATCAGATTACAGATTCCAAGTTGTAGATGCATGATAAAACGGCAATGAATAATTATCAATCATACAGGTGTAAAATATTCAGCCAGGTGCCAATTTTGTAATGTGATATATGCTATGTTAGTTTTTTGTACAGTCATTTAGAGTTCAGGGATCAGTTAGGCGATATTAATGATTATTGCCATTACATGTAGTGATTATTGTAGTTGCATGTACCTAACATGCCAATAAGATATAACTTGGCATTTGTAGGTAGACTTGACCACTCTCTGATATCAGGAAATGGTAACGCTCTACATTTATATGGAATCATAGGAAATTACCAGTCGTAGTTCATAATTTGCAACATTTGGATATTATCCCTTCTTTTCATTTTAGAACATCATTCATTTAAATATCTGACCAATGTGATGATTCGAAATTTCTGAGACACGTTGCCGGTCATAGATCATAATTTGTAATATGGACATATTATCTCCTCTTATCATTTTAGTACACATTCATTTAAATATCTGAACTTTTGAAGATTTCTTTTATCGTTTCACAAAACTGCAACCTAACCATTGGCCAATCTCAAATTTGAACGTAACAAGAACCTATCTGATGCTAGAGCTTTAAGACTCTCCTCAGTCTATATCATAACATTGGACCGTATGTGAGTAAAAGTATGAATGTTTTTAAATCACTTTGTCTTCTTCTGAGATATAAAATGAAACATTGTGTGATTAAAATTAGATGGATCATTCCTTATAATAAATTACATAAAACATTTGTTAAATGAAAGATCAACAGCTATTTTGTAAAAGGTAACACGATTAGAACTTGTAAAATGAACTAGTTTAAACTGAAATATTTACTTTTCTTAGTATACATATATTAAAAGCAAAAATGCAGAAGATTAACTTAAATCCCTGGTACATGCACATAGTACAATAGCTGGGTCAGCTTATCAGTCCAGAATTATCTTTCAACAGGCAATAAGTTTAGCTATTTGACCAGTTCATAGAAATTACTAGATATTATTATTACTGTATTATCATACTAGATTTATATAGCGCCCTTTTCATAGTAAACACGTTCAAAGGCGATTTACAATATAGCACAGCGCAGCCTCACAGGGCGCGAAATTCATCCTCTACTAGTACAGACACAGAGCGATCTGACCAGAGGGACAGAATGAGATAAAGGTCCCAGAGCAGAAAGTGAGAAATCCTTTTAGATACAAGTCTGTCCGGCTAATTTAGCATAGCTCTTTGCTAATAGACAGTCTGGTTCTATAACGTGCCCGGTGTATAGCACACGAAGCCGTCTTTCCTGGGAAGAACAAGTACATGCCTCTTAGTTAGGTGGGAGACGTTCAAGAGCATCTCAGAAATTTTCAGTGCCTGGACCAGGATTCGAACCCCGAACCTCTGGATTGACAGTCAAGCTTGTTACTACTAGACCACCGGGCCATAACAGGTGGAGTATAAACAAGAAATATCTTTAAAAAAGATGTTCGGCGTAATGTAAATGAAGCACAAGTTATATATGCGCAAAAACCTGTATTTTAAATCTTTTGGCAATGTTGAAAGGGGCCTCTGTGAAGTCTTGTATAAATGAGGACAGTAGGTCTGAAGAAGCCTGTGTTTAGAAATTGTAGAGGGACACACGACGGACACCAAATCATCACAAAAGCTCACTTTGAGCCTTTGGTGTTTAAAAGATGGTAACAGTAAGCAAACAATATTGAAATACGTTTTATACTTTATTTCTGGAATTGATGGAAGCAACATGAACCCTTACCCTACATCAGCGTATTATCAAATTTGTCTATCATTCAGAATATGTACAGTACTGCTTTCATCGGAAAGATTAGTTTAAAATTTGGAGTCTAAAATTTAACAGTATCGGACATGTTGTTGCAGGTTAGTAATGATTTGCACTGGTTAGAAATTGTTGCTGTAATGCAGGGTAAGAGTTAATGACTGTATAAAACAAATTACCTTTTTGTAAAAACAAAACTTAAGGAAAGGGAACTTAACAAAACAGAAATATGTCCGGATGAGCAGATGAATATTTGGTTACGTACACCTGTTCGTAATATGTCCATATTACAAATTTATTCCAGAAATAAAGTATAAACCAGAGATCAGTTAGGCGATATTAATGATTATTGCCATTACATGTAGTGATTATGGGCCGAGAGCTCACGGACTTTTATTGCAACAATTGAGGCCAAAAGAAGTTTATACATTTTTGGAAACAATATTTCATATCCTCTACGAAAACCCATTTCTTAAGTGTCAAAGCCGTGCCTATCTATATTGTGTTCACTTATGTTTGTGATAGGGGAGGTAAAACTCACATGTTAAAATATTAGGGGGTAGGGTAACGTTTACGTCTACCATTTTTTCACTGTTTAATTACAGTAAATATTTGATTGTCAGTAAATGTATATATGTCAAACAATGACAGCAATAAGAAATTCATCAAAATGGAATGAAAGGCAAACTTGATATTCAAGGTCAAAGGTCAAATTTATGTGAAAATCACAAAGATTGGCAAATTTGAAATTTATTTTTATTCTCAGAAAATAGTTTGACATCATAAGTCACTCATCTTTGTCTATGTAATGTGTATATATCAGCAAAAATCAGAAATACAGATATTATTGCAAAAAGTCAAGGTCAGTCCTGATAACTGAAGGTCAAAGTTCATTTTCATGAGAAAATGTGAAAAATGTTAGCTTTACTTTTTTCTAATCTGTTTAATATGTCTTCACATTATTAGTTGCTGAATTTAATTCGTTTTAATGCTTGTATGTCAGGCAAAGTCAGCAGTGCAGATGTAACCCAAAACCGCCAAGGGTAAAGCTAATATCAAAGGTCAAAGGTCAAATTTGTGTGAAAAAATGCATAAATAGCTTCCTGTTTGAAAAATAACAGATACCTTTTTTCATTATTAGTAATTGCTCGTGATTTAATTTGATGTATATATGTCCCTAAATGTCAGAAATGAAAATAAAGTCTGGAATGAGTCAAGTTCAAATGTGATATTAAGGGTCAAAGGTCATTTTCAAGTAAAAAAAATGAAAAATAGCTCTTTAACTTTTCTCTTTGTTCATAGTATCTTGTCGATATTAGTCAATGATATCAGTTCATTTTAATGTATAAATGTTAGGCAATGTCTGGTATGCACATATAATTTCAAAACATTCAAGGTCAACCATAATATCAAAGGACAAAGGTCAAAAAGTGAGTAAAATGTTGCAATAATATCACCTGTTGGTAATAGTTATCATCGTTTAAAAGTATTTGTTTCGTTATTCAAGTAATTGATAGTTGTTCATTTTACTGTATATATGTCAGGCGATGTCATGGAAGAGAAAATAAGTCAAGGGCAAACCTGGTATTGAAGTTTAGGGGTCATTTTAGAATAAAAAACACAAAAATGCAGCATACTTCCTCATTACTTTGTTCAAAAATAGCTTGTTGTTATTATTCATTGTTACCAATTTACTTTAATGTATACATGTTAAGCAAGGTCAGAAATATAGGTCTGATCCCAATAAGTCAGAGGCAAACCTATTATTAAAGGTCAAAGGTCAAATTTGTGTAAAAATTCGCAAAAAGCAGCATTTTTGCAATGATTTTTCTTTATTGTTTTAAGGTACTTTGTTACTAGTAAAACTGATCATTATTCATTTTAAAATATCTATAACAGACAATATCACTGTTGAAATGATAATGAAAAATTAGTCAATGGGAAACCTGGCATTAAAGGTCAAATATCATTTTCATATTAAAAAAATTCAAAATACAGCATGTATTTTTTCTTCGTTATAAATTAACTTGTCATTTCTTTCATTGAAAATAGTTGTTTTTCTTATGTTTAATTGTAAGGCAATGTCAGCAATACAGATCTTATTTCAAAAACAGTAATTGGTACAGCTAAAATCAAAGGTAAAAGGTCAAATTTGTGTGAAAGATTGCAAAAATAGCATTTTTGCAATACTTTTCAATGTTTAAAGGTATTTTGTCATTAATATATATATTAATATATTTATGGGTCAATGTCAACAATGAAGATTTCATCAGACCTGAGTCTATAGATCAGCCCTGATGTTAAAGGCTAAAATTCATTTTCGGGTAAAAATTCAAAAGTTAGCACTGTTATTTTATTTTTTTTTGTTAAAAAATAGCTTGTCGTTATAACTTGATGTTAATTCATTTTAATGTTAACCTTTACTTAATTACTTACTGCGTTTCATCTTCTTATGGCCGTTTTATATTTTAAGATTAGATGCGGCAATGAAATGCGCCGTATTCTGCAGGTCGCTGGCATCTCACAACAAATTTGGTCTCAAATTAGATGTCTGTTGGCCAAACTTTCTGGCGTGCTTCTTCCAGATAGGAGCAGCTCTGCAGGATGTTGAATGGTATTTGTTCCTCTAATCCGCACTGGCATTTAGCTGTCTCTGAAACACCCAGCTTCTTCATATGTTTTCTCAGGCCACAGTCTCCTGTGCGCAGACGGAGGATAGTTGTTTGGCTGTGCCTAATTGTGTAGACTGTCATGATTGGGCAGGTAGCCTCCTCCATTTATGTTCTTCTGGTCTGACGCAAAGCTGTTCATCAGTAGAGTGTGAGCTTCTCTGTATGAAGTTGGAGGTTGGGGCTGTATTCGTTTGGGTGCTTCCTTTGCAAGTTTGTCTGCAGCTTCATGCCCGGCTATGCCCACATGTGCAGAAATCCATTGAACTGCTACCTTGTTTCTCTCAGACAGGAGATTGATGCCTGTTAGCAGCTGTCTCGTTAAGATGTCTGAAGAGAGCCTGAAGAGTTGACTTGGAGTCTGTTAGGAAAACAATATTCTGTCCCATTTCTCCTCGCTCATACAGTTGGAGTGTGGCAGATGTGAGGGCTTGCATCTCTGCTCTGAAGTTGAAGTCTCTTGCCGACTGGATAAGAGAGTGTGAGAGTGGAGCTGTTTGAAAATTTGATGTAGGCACCACTCCCAACATTCTGAACTGTTTTTTCCACTGATCCATTGGTATATTCTTGGATCCAAAAGTGTGCTGTATAGCGGTAATTGATCATTTCTAGCGTTAGAGATTTTTGGTGAGCCTGATGCTGTTTTCCCTTTTCTTCTAATCCTGGCACCTCCAATCTGATCTTCGAAACACAATGTCATGTCTAGGAACCAATTGATCGGGTACAGGCGGCTCTGCCTCTGCGTCCAGTGCTGTTGCTTTCCTTTTTTGTAGTTCTTTAACGATATGTTTGAGACTCTGTCGTTTCAGTCCGTTCTTTGTTCTGCTCTCGAGTTTTGAGTGGAGTGGATGTGATGGTAGTCTCCTTGCCTTCTCTGTCTGCATAATGTACTCTCGTCTTGTTACTAATGGCTCAAGGTTGGCTGTCTTTCCATTTCTTTTATTGGAGTTGTTTTTCATTGCTCACAGAATTATCCTCATGCCTGAATTTTGTACCTTGTCCTGTTTATCTTTATCATCTCTACAGGTTTAGGAAGCGGTTACCCCACGAGGTGGATGCGTACTCTGCTATTGGCCGAACGGTGTCTGTCTGTGTAGGCTTGCCATAGGATCTTTCCATTGGCTCCCCAACTTGTTCCAGTCATTTTTTTCATACTGGCGAGTTTCTTGAAGACCCTCACCTTTGACCTTTAGTGTGAGGTCGACGTTGACTAATTTTCTGTTAAATATACTTTAAAATAAATAATAATCAGTTATTAGTTTTGACAAAAATACCCTAAAACAATAAAGAAAAATCATTCAAAAATGGTGTTTTCGCTTATTTTCACACAAATTTGACCTTTGACCTTTAGTAATAGGTTTGGCTTTGACTTAAGACCTACATTGCTGACCTTGCTTGACATGTTTACATTAAAATAAATTGCTAACAGTGAATTATAACAACAAGCTATTTTTGAACATAGTAATGAGTAAGTATACTACATTTTAATCTTTTATGCAAAAATGACCCCTGACCTTTAATACCAGGTTTGACCTTGACTTATTTTCTCTTTCATGACATCGTCTGACATATATACAGTAAAATGAACAACGACAGTTCCTAACATGACAAAACAAATACTTTTAAACAATAATAATAATTACAAATAGGTGATATTATTGCAGCATTTTACTCACTTTTTTAACTTTTGACCTTTGATATTATGGTTGACCTTGAATGTTTTGAAATTATATGTGCATACCAGACATTGCCTAACATTTATACATTAAAATGAACTGATATCATTGACTAATATCGACAAGATACTATGAACAAAAAGAAAAGTTAAAGAGCTATGTTTCATTCTTTAACTTGAAAATGACCTTTGACCCTTAATATCACATTTGAACTTGACTCATTCTAGACTTTATTTTCATTACTGACATTTAGGGACATATATACATCAAACTAAATCACGAGCAATTACTAATAATGAAAAAAGGTATCTGTTATTTTTCAAACAGGAAGCTATTTATGCATTTTTTCACACAAATTTGACCTTTGACCTTTGATATTAGCTTTACCCTTGGCGGTTTTGGGGTTACATCTGCACTGCTGACTTTGCCTGACATACAAACATTAAAATGAATTAAATTCAGCAACTAATAATGTGAAGACATATTAAACAGATTAGAAAAAAGTAAAGCTAACATTTTTCACATTTTCTCATGAAAATGAACTTTGACCTTCAGTTATTAGGGCTGACCTTGACTTTTTGCAATAATATCTGTATTTCTGATTTTTGCTGATATATACACATTACATAGACAAAGATGAGTGACTTATGATGACAAACTATTTTCTGAGAATAAAAATAAATTTCAAATTTGCCAATTTTTGTGATTTTCACATAAATTTGACCTTTGACCTTGAATATCAAGTTCACCTTTCATTACATTTTGATGAATTTCTTATTGCTGTCATTGTTTGACATATATACGTTTACTGACAATCAAATATTTACTGTAATTAAACAGTAAAAAAATGGTAGACGTAAACGTTACCCTACCCCCTAATATTTTCACAAGTGAGTTTTACCTCCCCTATCACAAACATAAGTGAACACAATATAGATAGGCACGGCTTTGACACTTAAGAAATTTGTTTTCATGGAGGATATGAAATATTGTTTCCAAAAATGTATAAACTTCTTTTGGCCTCAATTGTTGCAATAAAAGTCCGTGAGCTCTCGGACCATTATTGTAGTTGCATGTACCTAACATGCCAATAAGATATAACTTGGCATTTGTAGGTAGCCTTGACCACTCTCTGATATCAGGAAATGGTAACGCTCTACATTTATATGGAATCATAGGAAATTACCAGTCGTAGTTCATAATTTGCAACATTTGGATATTATCCCTTCTTTTCATTTTAGAACATCATTCATTTAAATATCTGACCAATGTGATGATTCGAAATTTCTGAGACACGTTGCCGGTCATAGATCATAATTTGTAATATGGACATATTATCTCCTCTTATCATTTTAGTACACATTCATTTAAATATCTGAACTTTTGAAGATTTCTTTTATCGTTTCACAAAACTGCAACCTAACCATTGGCCAATCTCAAATTTGAACGTAACAAGAACCTATCTGATGCTAGAGCTTTAAGACTCTCCTCAGTCTATATCATAACATTGGACCGTATGTGAGTAAAAGTATGAATGTTTCTAAATCACTTTGTCTTCTTCTGAGATATAAAATGAAACATTGTGTGATTAAAATTAGATGGATCATTCCTTATAATAAATTACATAAAACATTTGTTTAATGAAAGATCAACAGCTATTTTGTAAAAGGTAACACGATTAGAACTTGTAAAATGAACTAGTTTAAACTGAAATATTTACTTTTCTTAGTATACATATATTAAAAGCAAAAATGCAGAAAATTAACTTAAATCCCTGGTACATGCACATAGTACAATAGCTGGGTCAGCTTATCAGTCCAGAATTATCTTTCAACAGGCAATAAGTTTAGCTATTTGACCAGTTCATAGAAATTACTAGATATTATTATTACTATATTATCATACTAGATTTATATAGCGCCCTTTTCATAGTAAACACGTTCAAGGGCGATTTACAATATAGCACAGCGCAGCCTCACAGGGCGCGAAATTCATCCTCTACTAGTACAGACACAGAGCGATCTGACCAGAGGGACAGAATGAAATAAAGGTCCCAGAGCAGAAAGTGAGAAATCCTTTTAGATACAAGTCTGTCCGGCTAATTTAGCATAGTTCTTTGCTAATAGACAGTCTGGTTCTATAACGTGCCCGGTGTATAGCACACGAAGCCGTCTTTCCTGGGAAGAACAAGTACATGCCTCTTAGTTAGGTGGGAGACGTTCAAGAGCATCTCAGAAATTTTCAGTGCCTGGACCAGGATTCGAACCCCGAACCTCTGGATTGACAGTCAAGCTTGTTACTACTAGACTACCGGGCCATAACAGGTGGAGTATAAACAAGAAATATCTTTAAAAAAGATGTTCGGCGTAATGTAAATGAAGCACAAGTTATATATGCGCAGAAACCTGTATTTTAAATCTTTTGGCAATGTTGAAAGGGGCCTCTGTGAAGTCTTGTATAAATGAGGACAGTAGGTCTGAAGAAGCCTGTGTTTAGAAATTGTAGAGGGACACACGACGGACAGCAAATCATCACAAAAGCTCACTTTGAGCCTTTGGTGTTTAAAAGATGGTAACAGTAAGCAAACAATATTGAAATACGTTTTATACTTTATTTCTGGAATTGATGGAAGCAACATGAACCCTTACCCTACTTCAGCGTATTATCAAATTTGTCTATCATTCAGAATATGTACAGTACTGCTTTCATCGGAAAGATTAGTTTAAAATTTGGAGTCTAAAATTTAACAGTATCGGACATGTTGTTGCAGGTTAGTAATGATTTGCACTGGTTAGAAATTGTTGCTGTAATGCAGGGTAAGAGTTAATGACTGTATAAAACAAATTACCTTTTTGTAAAAACAAAACTTAAGGAAAGGGAACTTAACAAAACAGAAATATGTCCGGATGAGCAGATGAATATTTGGTTACGTACACCTGTTCGTAATATGTCCATATTACAAATTTATTCCAGAAATAAAGTATAAACCAGAGATCAGTTAGGCGATATTAATGATTATTGCCATTACATGTAGTGATTATTGTAGTTGCATGTACCTAACATGCCAATAAGATAAAAACTTGGCATTTGTAGGTAGACTTGCCACTCTCTGATATCAGGAAATGGTAACCTTCTACATTTATATGGAATCATAGGAAATTACCAGTCGTATTTCATAATTTGCAACATTTGGATATTATCCCTTTTTTTCATTTTAGAACATCATTCATTTAAATATCTGACCAATGTGATGATTCGAAATTTCTGAGACACGTTGCCGGTCATAGATCATAATTTGTAATATGGACATATTATCTCCTCTTATCATTTTAGTACACATTCATTTAAATATCTGAACTTTTGAAGATTTCTTTTATCGTTTCACAAAACTGCAACCTAACATTGGCCAATCTCAAATTTGAACGTAACAAGAACCTATCTGATGCTAGAGCTTAAGACTCTCCTCAGTCTATATCATAACATTGGCCCGTATGTGAGTAAAAGTATGAATGTTTCTAATTCACTTGTCTTCTTCTGAGATATAAAATGAAACATTGTGTGATTAAAATTAGATGGATCATTCCTTATAATAAATTACATAAAACATTTGTTAAATGAAAGATCAACAGCTATTTGTAAAAGGTAACACGATTAGAACTTGTAAAATGAACTAGTTTAAACTGAATATTTACTTTTCTTAGTTTTACATATATTAAAAGCAAAAATGGCAGAAGATTAACTTAAATCCTGGTCATGCCATGTACAATAGCTGGGTCTGCTATCAGTCCAGAATTATCTTTAATAGGCAAAAAGTTTAGCTTTTTTGCCAGTTCATAGAAATTACTAGATATTTATTAATACTATATTATCATTTTAGATTTATATAGCGCCCTTTTCATAGTAACACGTTCAAAGGCGATTTACAATATAGCACAGCGCGCCTCACAGGGCGCGAAATTCATCCTCTACTAGTACAGACACAGAGCGATCTGACCAGAGGGAGAGGAATGAGATAAAGGTCCCAGAGCAGAAAGTGAAAAAAGAAAATCCTTTTAGATAAAGTCTGTCCGGCAAATTTAGCATAGCTCTTTGCTAATAGACAGTCTGGTTCTATAACGTCCCCGGTGTATAGCCCCACGAAGCGTCTTTCCTGGGAAGAACAAGTACATTGCCTCTTATTTTAGGTGGAGACGTTCAAGGCATCTCAGAAATTTTCAGTGCTGGGACCAGGATTCGAACCCCGAACCTCTGGATTGACGGGTCAAGCTTGTTACTACTAGCCCACCGGGCCATAACAGGTGGAGTATAAAAAAGAAATATCTTTAAAAAAGATGTTCGGCGTAATGTAAATGAAGCACAAGTTATATATGCGCAAAAAACCTGTATTTTAAATCTTTTGGCAATTTTGGGAAGGGGCCTCTTTTGAAGTCTTGTAAAAATGGGGACAGTAGGTCTGAAGAAGCCTGTGTTGAGAAATTGTAGAGGGACACACGACGGACAACCAAATCATCACAAAAGCTAAACTTTGGCCTTTGGTGTTTAAAGATGGTAACAGTAAGCAAAACAATATTAAAATTACTTTTAACTTTATTTCGGGAATTGATGGAAGAAACATGAACCCTTTCCTACTTCAGCGTTTTATTAAATTTTTGTCTATCTTCAGAATATGTACAGTTACTGCTTTTCATCGGAAAGATTATTTTTAAAATTTGGAGTCTAAAATTTAACAGTATCGGACCCGGGTTTTTGAGGTTAGGTAATGTTTGCACTGGTTAGAAATTGTTGCTGTTAATGCTGGGTAAGAGTTAATAAACTGTATAAAACAAAATTTACCTTTTTGTAAAACAAAACTTAAGGAAAGGGAACTTAACAAAACAGAAATATGCCCGGATGAGCAGATGAATATTTTGGTTACTTTCACTGTTCAAGTGGTACGCATAAAACCCGTGGTGCTGTACTTATAGCGGTTATAGATGGAGAACGCGTTGTCATTTCACTCAGTGTCACACATGACTCGGAGTGAAGCATTTTCAGCCTTTCCTCCAATCAGCGCCACTCCTATAAAATCTCTCATTATGACTGAAAATACCGAGAATACCTAACCAAGCAATCCGATTGGTACATTATTCAGGCGGCATAAGGTCATACGAGGTCATAAAATCGTGCTTAGTACGGCACGCCGAAAACTGTGTTTTATCCTTGGGTAAATTCACTTTACTGTAGATGTATAATTTGATCTTTAAAAATCGTTGTTGACCTCAGACATTGTTATGAGACAAAAACACTTTTACAACCGTTTCTTGTTATTTGGTAGCAGAAGAGTCTGCAAGACGATTATGTCAATCGCCTTTACCTTGGTTTATTTCATAAAGCTTGCAACTATTGTTGGCGGTCATGTCTGAATACGATTATTTAATCTTGGTTGTATATATGTTTCATTTTTTTCTGTATAATTTTGTGTACATTTCAATATTCTACAAGTCTATCCATAAAAGCATCTTCTGTCATCAACTGCCTTACCCACTGAAGCACCAACATCAGATTTCCTGTGTTTTAACCCATACAATACGCATATCTTGATCGAAATTCTAGTAACCACTACGGTATCACAATTGTCTTTTAAAGTTCCTGGTCTGGTAGCTTGTAATTGCCAAATTTATAACCTATACGAGCGGCCTTTAGTGTCCATAAAATCCTGTTTTAACTATGTTACATTTATGGAAAGCAATTACCTAAATATACCAAACCCTGCTACCTTTATCACCGGTGTTGTCATGATGAACCAGTCCGGTGTTATCTTTATTGTTGCAGCAAACGAACGGCTGTTTAGAGCTATTTCTTATAGTAGCGTATTTAAACAAAGCGCGGGAATGCAACGTCCGTAAACATGAAAGACGTCATGACGTTTCAAAGACAAATAACAATGTTTAGTTCCGGTTTTATTTTATCAGTTGCAGGTAACGTTATGAATTTTTGATAAAAAACGTTGTTTGTTTTAAACGAGAAAATTACTATCAGGAACAAAGAGGAACAGTCAAGGTATTAGATATTTTTTCCGTTTTATGAAATAAAATGTAAATTACTACATAAATCTTCTACATATATTTAGTTCGAAATACGTCATTTACAGCACGAGAGTCATCTATGGATTTTTCCAACACCGGTAAGAATATCGGAAATCCCCGTCTGGTATGCAAGAAAGAGTCGTGCTAAAATCTGATAACATAGACAAAAGCAGAAGACTTAAGAAAATAATTCCCTATAATGACTGTTTATTGACCAAATAGTGCCTATTTACACCCTTATACAATACCATACTCAAAATGCAGCATTATAATTTAATATCATTTACTTTGAAAGGATTAAATTACCACAGGTCTGCCAAAAGTAATTTTTATTTCAATTAAAAAAAAACATTATCTAAATAATCACGGCGTCTTCGACAATCTACGTCTCCTTTTATTTAACTATGTTCTTTATAGTTAAGAATCTATAAAATGTTTTGCTACTTAAACATTTTTATTTTATTTGTTGGTATATTAGAAAACTAAAGGCACATACATGAATACTGTATGAGTTTTCATGAAGTATCTCCGTTAAATATCTATTAGATCTATAAATTAAATGAAGTGATAAATTGTTCAAACACACACAATTGTCTAGACGTTTAAATGATTCAAAATCTACAACAACCGAAAAGTAATCGTCTACAATGAAAATATAATAAATCTGTTAGAGAAAAAAAAAAGAGAGAATATATAGGGGAAAATGTTTTAATATGTTTGGCTGGTCACTAGATAGGGACGAACTCCGTTATTCGTCTAATTGCATTATTTTTTGTAGATAGATAGATAGATAGATAGATAGATTTATTTCAACATAAAATGTACAATGTAAGTTTTGTTTACATACCTTCCCCGACAAAATAGCTCAATTTTTTCTTACAATAACACCGACAAAATGGTTAATGGGTGTAATGTCATTACAATGTAATCTATCTAAATAATTTTAGCTCCATTGATCAGTATATTTGTAAGCGGCCAAATGTATAATTTTATGCCTATTTGCCCATTCAATTATATATATTCAGGCAAACCGAGTCTGCTATTTCACTGCTTGGTAGCGTTATTGGTACATGTTAATAATATAACTATCGTAACAGCAGTGTCATGTAGCCGACGCAAAATTTCTTCATGTATTTGCAATCAGTGTTATTATTACGTTTTGTCCTTCGAGATAATGGAGTCAGTTCAACTTTCTGTAATAACAGAGTTCCTCTTACGCCGGTGCTAGAGAGCGTGAGAGGCGTTGTATGTTTTTTTCTCTCTAATTTTGACTGTTAAATCAAATTAAAAGTCTGCTGTTAAATTACTTGGTTGCGTTTTATCCTTAAGTGTAAAACTTGACAATAAACGACAGAAACAATATAACAAGACCAGCTCTAAATAGCAATAATTACGACTAACACCATTAAAGCTACCCGTAAATTTCAAAAAATTTCCATTTATTCTAGCATATTAAGATGCCTTGTCATATACATCGGCTGTTTAAAACTGATCGCTTCTTTTGTAGAACGTCTAAGATAATCAAAATGTTCGCCAATTACCGCTTACATTCTTTCCTTTTAGGAATGCCTCTGTTTATTTACCTTAGTAATTCAAAAATTAGGCAGCAATAAGCTTCGATAAATTCAGGCATCTATCAGTAACGGAACAGGCACATTACTTCAGCCGTTAAATTAAGAATTATTGGCTTCATAATATTTTCAATATACATAAATATTCTACCAAAATACAGTTTAATAATATCATTAAGAGAAAAAAACTATTTCTATCGAGGTGGAATTAACCGAAAATAAGCATATTATGATTTCGTGTTTGAAGCTAAACCAAAATTAAAAAACAAACTGTTAGGTCATTCTATATCAGTTATTCACTATGTGTCCCGTGACGATTTGATAGAACATATTATGTCTTATATCATTTGCCCTCCACCTCTAATTCATGTGGGGAAGTTGACAGTTACTTCCTTGCAGAGAACAGGTTTGTACTGGTACAGAGCCCGTTGTTACATAACTGAAATACTGTTGAAAAACGGCGTTAAACACACAACAAACAAACAAAAATTATATATTTATATTTCTGTAGTTTAGAAATAATAATTCTGAGTCTCTTGTATATACATTGTTAGTAGAGACGATTTTAGTCAGGAATCACAAAACAGTTTGTACCCTGGAAAATTGAAATGTGTGTTTATTTGTCTGTAGGCTGACCATATTTTGTTTTTGCTGATATGTGTTTTCGTGGTATTTTTGATATCATTGTATTTTTTTCCCAACAGATGTATGTGCTATTTTATTCAATACAAAAGTTTCCTCTATATTTACATTTATTAGTTTGCATCTGACGAACACCGATTTGAAAGCCAGATATTATGTTGGCATTTCTTGCAAAACATTCTCTTAGCTAAATGATACAGCTGTTGTGGCAACCTTGTCAGTACTTAGTACTAAAGCTTAGTGTTATATGCACTTACTGTCTGTGCCATTTCTTTCGGAAGGAACACACGCAGTACTTATCGTTAAGCATGAACTATACTGCAATGAGATTCGAAAAAGGAAGCATCCGTATATCTAATGCTATTACCAACAAAAAATTGTATTTATTTGCAGTTTCTTCCATTTTGTATATTTCGTCGCTGTCAGCTTCTTTCATCAGTTACAACACATTTTCACATCAAGAAATAAAAAATAACATAATCTGCAATTATTGCGACGCATTATGAAAAGAATATTCTGTAATTTCATAAAGCAATATTTAAAAAGTACAATACCTGCAAAAACGATATTATTTTTTTAAATGTCTAAAATAGTATAAAAATATAACATTATAATGATATGAAAGGAGTAAGTTTGCATAGTTGCGGTGAATGAAATGCATGTTTATGCGATTATCACGTACGTATCTTAATGACTTTTCAGTACACAAATGAGAAAATTACAGATTATTGTTGGTTATTTTTAAATCAAAGTTAATATCATATATAACGAGGACTTAATTATTGTCAGAAGATTTGTTTCAGACATGAATGGAATAAACTTTTGTGAATGGAAAAAGAAATATAAAATAAAATATAAATACAGGTCCCTTCACATTCAAGTAGCAGTTAATAGGAAAATGGGGACAGCCAGAGCTATACGGTCTTAATATCAGTTCTGTTTACTTCATTTTATGTTTCAAAGAATTATGTACTTACCTTTTACTTTTAGAAGTTATTGTTTGGAGCTGATGCCCCTAGTATATCAGTTATGTAAGTCCAGCCTTCGGTACTAAACATTTCCTTAAATATATTGCAAAACGCAAAATAAAGGTTTATCATAAGCTTCTCTCCTACAATAGGATGTGTTTCTAAGTTCTGATTTTAGAGTAAATATGTAAAAGATATTTTCAATTTCGTCTTTCTACAAGCCATCGTTTTCCGCATGAATCAACTCGCGTTTTAATGATACGCTGTCTCAGAATCTCATCTCTAGATACACTTCAAATTAGAACAAGTCAAAAGTTTTTGCGCCGCCAGAAATGTATATTCAGATCAGTCATAATAAATGTCCTTTTAATGATCGGAGTCATCTGCAGGTCATGGCAATCTAAATATATTTAAGTAATAATAAGTTCCCAAACGTGGTGTATCGTAGAATAACCCGAGTTTTGAGTTCTTATGCGTAAGAATATATCACGAAGGCCGTAGGCCTGAGTGATATATTGTTTCGCATTAGAACGAAAGTCTCGGATTATTCTACGATAAATCACACTTGAGAACTTATTATTTCGATTCTAACACGACATTCTAGTATCAACAATGTTAGAAAAAATGGTAACTACTTTTTACGACCGTGCTACGCACCTGAATCGAATGACGTCATTGCACGCGAGTGGTTTATTGCAGAATAACCCGAGATAGATTTTGCTATACATGTATGTAGGTTATTTGCTGGTCGTGTTAGAATAAATTATATCCTAAAAAAATCTAATACATATGTATCTATAGTTTATGCAAACTAACCACACTTTCCTTACCAGAATCCTAACAGAATTAATGTGAACACATTTCCATTTACTCAGCTCTATCAAAGGTTATCAGCCCACTGAACAGCTGATTATTTGTTTACAGGCATACAGACACTAAAAAGAAAAATGGCACGAAAGAAAATGGTAGTCGCATAATGGCGGATACAAATAGTCCTCAGTTTTTTTTGCTCTGTAGAGCTATTTTCCTTTTTTTTGCAATTTTTTGCTAAAATCACTTGACAATCTATGCTTGACATGTGTAGGTAGCATTTTCATAATGAAATAAAAAACATTACAAAATTTTTCATGGAACGTAGATCATACCCCACCAGTTTTAATTTGGGGTCTCATTTTTTAGTTTGAATTTGCAGTTTGTGGTTTGACTGAAATTATTTTCTTGCATCAAACATAAACCCCCACTTTTCTTTTGATTTTTAGTTAGAACGACAACATTCTTCAAGAAAATGTAGGTTAAAGAAATTCAAAATGGGTCCTGATGTGTGCTGCGGTCATTGGAATTAGGTCAATTTTATATAGAATAAAGAACAACAACTATTTAGTGTGTTATAGGCATGAAGGGGGCAATTAGCCGGATATGCCTCCGTGGTCCACTCGAATGTAGTCCATATCAATATATAGTGCAATTTTCCCGCCTAGTAAAGGCCATTTTTTATGCCAGATATAAGCTTTATTGATGCTTGATTGTAAAAAAGGAATGTCCGCAGATGATTTTAGCTACGTTATATGCTTCAAAAGTTGATTTGAAGCTGCCTTGTAAAATGAAAGTGAAAGTAGGTATTTTTCCCGTGTCTACCTACGCAGTATTTTGCGTTTTCATCACGTGTCTCAGTCACGTGACCATGGTTTCCTGCATTATGGTCAACCCATATTTTTGGGGGATTTTTGATTGCATAAAGACAGACCTTCAAGACAAAAGGGAGTCTCGCAGGAAGTGAAAGGCTTTGGGAAATCTTGATAAAAAATATGTTTTATGTTGTTAATTTTATACAGAAATAGTTGCCCGGGGGCATTTAATACCATCATACCATTAACCTACGTGTTATGGGAAAGCGGATATTGATGACGTCTACAAACCTGTTTTTACAATTTAATATTAAGAAAAGCATAATTCCACAAAAATTTTGATAATCGTGGTAATCCTACAACACCATAAGTTATAAAATTTTTGTATCTAAGCAATGTACCCATGAAAAGCGAAAATTGTAGAAATAAAAATGTAAACAAAAGGATCGTGTGAATTATGTCACGGTCATCCGAGATGGTTGTAACTTACGGTGTGTTACGAAGATGACCGAAACGTGTCACGTGACCCAAGTTTTTTTCTTATTTTTAAAAAAAAATAATATATATATATATATATTCTATTTCATCATTTAAATAAAGTATTAGTGTATCACACATCTACGAACAAAAAAAATCTGTACAGGATCGAAAACCTGTCACGTGACTTGCTCCATGTCCCACACGTGAATTATTTTTAGCATACCATTAAACCCACCGCCTCCTGGCGGCGGGTAAAAATATAAGGAATCACACTGTATTTATACAGACAATGGACATAGTTAAGTCAATATGGAATAAGTATACTTGCCTAGTAAATTTAATGTGTTCTTATTTAACAATGGTAATACAGCTCAGAAAATGTAATGTGTGCCAGTTTTACCAAAATTACATCCACCCAACGACTGTAACACGTAAGCCAACTAGATGTGCTTCAGACGTATGCCTTGAAGTATCCTCTTCATTATGATAATTCTAAATAGCAATATATCTGTTGCCGACAACTCATTTACTGATTCAAACTCAAAACTGTTTCAAACTTTTGAATTCAGCTTTTCTAACTGTCGTAAATTGGCGATAATTATTGAAATCTGCAAAATATCCAAAGCAAATATATAGATATTTTTGTGGAATATTGCTTAACGTTGCCGATATTACGCTTTACGATCTACAAAACGTGACGTTGAGTGGTTATTAACACACTATGCACTTTTTCAAGTCAAGAGTCATCTAATTCTGGGACATATTTTATAACAATCCTCTTTTTACTGAAGTCTTTAGAAAAATGCCCATGAACATTTATTACGTAAAATCTTATGTTGGGAAATATTTTTGTTGAAACATCAACGGAATCTAGTATCCAACTGCTTTGAAATGTGTTAAATGATTGATTTTATTGACAACATACACAGACTTTTAATTGTGACTGGCGATTTCCATGTGATTACGTAATCTCGCTAGGCATTTCGGCACTCTTCGGGCGTAACATTCACTCACCGCGCGAATGGCTTTCCAATTAAACCGAAGAAAGCCGAACTCGCATTCGTAATTTGTCGATTTTTATTATGGGGCCACAAGTCAAAGTAGCTTTTCTGTCCACGATTAAAACTTCAATGAGAATATCTGTATCGCTGATGATGAAGAGAAACATGGGGTCCGCGTGGCCGAGTTGCTAACTTCGAAGTAATGTACCTCACCGTTATGGGTTCGATAACTCAGTTGTGGTATAGAATTAGTTAGTGGTTCTAACAAGGTGGCTGCAGGTGGCTGCCAGTGATAAAATGATAGTAGTTATAAAGTTACTATATAACCTATATGACCAATAGTTGTGTTGGTGTAATATAAAACGCATAAAAAGAGATAAATAGACTATTCTCGAAACAAGCAAACAAAATTAATTTGCTTTCCACTTCTGTAACAGGAAGTCTAGTTTTACTCCAAGCTTAAGTTGCAGTTCTGTTAATGCCATTTGCATTCGGTATAGTATGTGCGTTGTACACAATGTTAGGTGTGTGTGTGTGTGTGTCTGTGTCTGTGTGTGTGTACGTGCGTGCATATGTGCGTGCGTGCGAGTGTGTGTGTTCGGGTTTAACGTCTTTTACAACAATTTTTCAGTCATATACACGGCGGTGTCTACTTGTAGCAATGAGCACACTGCCCACTTTATAGTGATGCCTCACTGGAATATCACGCCGTATACACTGATTTAACCATATTTTATTGCTCAGATATACATGCAAGTAGATAAATAGAATTACAACAATACAAAATCAAATGGATTGGGCAACAAGTTCTAACAACATTACATTAAGCCCTTCCCAGTATACACTGACATGATATCCCAGCCAGTCACATTAATGACACCGGGCTGACCAGTCCTGGCACTATCCTCTTAGTGCTGAGCGCTAAGCGATGAAGCTACTGATACCATTTTTCACGTCTTTGGTATGACGCGGTCAGGGATCGAACCCACGACCCCCTTGGAAAATTCTATCTATGCCATTTCAAAATCTATTTTATAGTCAAAGGAATAAATCTAACAGCTCTGTGTTGAAGGGAACCTTGCCAAATTCAATGGCAATTATTGTTAAAGTGGACGAGACCTCCGAGTAGTACTGGTAAAATTACCTCCGAATTTATTATTTCCATGTTGTATATATATCATAGGGGCGTGTAAGTCATATCATTGCTTTATATTATCTGTTGATGAACGTAAACAAGAACGCTCTGAGTGATATGTCTCGGGTCATTCAACAATTCAGCAAGTTTTTACTAGATAACGACCCTGAAGATATCATAATGTATGTTTTAATCAACACAAGAAACCGCCTGTTTTGAAATGCGAGAAGATTAAAAGAATCTCTATAACCTCGACGAGATTTAGATAAAGACAGATGATACTGAGGAATTTATAATTAAAATACCGCGAAAATATTGAAACGTGACGAACTTGGATTAACGGGAACGATTGAAGCTCAATATCTGAAATCATCTAAAGTTTCAGTTACGCTTGCTAATTAGCAGAAAAAATCAATCAGATATGATCTGTAAGATCTCTTTTTCCGCTTCTCTTAAAAGCTGGAAATGTTCGGCACATAGAAGTTTTTAATTTGGAAAAAAAAAACAACAACGAAGAACACAAATCAAGCGGTGTTTTGACCTTCACTTCGGTCAGTATATGTAAGAAGCTCCAACTCTTAATGTTAAGCTGACTTACAGTGTCGAAAATTTAAAAGTTCTCATATGACAGAAATCTACTGTGAAGACATAGACTGCAATGTGAAATTTACATTTAACGTATTTCTCGCGTAAATCGAAGAAAGAAAGCCGTAACGTGTTAATATCAAACTTGTGAAGGAGATCGCACATACATGTACCGTTTCATGATCTAGAAAGCAAAGAACACTGTTACTCGCTTCCTTAATTAATGCTATGTAAGGCACGGTTTACATTGACTGATGCCTGCAAAATACTGATTCTAGTTCGTTAATATGAAAATCTGGGTTTACTAAATTTTTTGTAGAAAAAAAGTTATTTCATCTTCACAGCTAAGTTGTACTCAAAGACAAGTAAAGTTCAGTTATATAGACATGAATGCTTAATCCGAATTTGTAGATATTATTACTGTTTGTTTCTTTGTTTGTTTATTTCGATACTGACAACATGGTAACAATGACAACATTCATGATGATATTAAAATTTATCACCAAGGTATAAAATAATAAAATTCATGAAATATGCATATGTAATGAACCATATCAGTAAATCAAAATCAGTGATAACACAAAAAGGGGAAGAAATCCCTTATTTCCATTGTGGTCCCTGTTAGTGATGTTCTGACATAGAGTGGCATGAAACATGATTTTAATAAAAAAATATTAAAGACTTAAGATATTTAATTAAAAATTGCACTCAATTAAAGACTAGGTACAAAGTTTGGCACAAAAGGACAAATTTCTGCATGTGTAATCTAGTATTTTAAAAAAGATCCTTAACAGCACTTTTGAAAACAGCAAGGCTGAACAGATTCCTTATTTGAGATGGAGGCATATTCCATAATTTACAACCTACAAAGGAAAAAGACTTCAAACCAAAGCCTTTCACCCTAGGTAGCACAAAAGTCCCACTGTCACTAGACCTTGTTCTATATGAATGCACAGTCTTGGGTCACAAAGTATTGACTCATATAGTCAGGAGATTGACCGTTCTTAATTTTGAAAACATGACACAATGTTATTTGTTCTACCCTTTTACAGACGGGTAACCAGTTCAATGAGATAAAATGTTCTTGGGCAATATGGGACATATTTTCCAGATTGAGTATAAACCTGATTAATTTATTTTGGGTAACCTGTAGCTTGTTTTTCCAAAATTGAGATACGCCATGAAACCAGGAAGAACAGGCATAGTCAAAATGACACTGTATCAAAGCTCAAACCAAACGTCTTTTAGTATGATCAGTAAGAAATTTCTGTTTCCTATACAGAAATTTTAACCTGGCATTTGCCTTTTTGATAATAGAGTTAGCCATGTATTTACCAGTAAGACTCTGATCTAAAGTTGCACCTAGATACTTGACAGATGAAGTGGAATTCATAGTTTGACCATTGCAACAAATCAAATTGTCGGTGTGAGGATTTAAATTTACAGTCCGTGCTATATTTTAATCTAAACTAATGAAGCCATATCGTGATGACTATTTACACCAATTGTTTAAAAGATTCTCCCTCACATTCATTTTTTGAAATCCGTAATCAGTCCTCCTGACGCATTCTTGATACGAACACCTGGAATATTCTTACTTATCAACCCTATGCGTACTAAAACAATCCCCTTTTTATAATGGCTTCAAATGCTAACCTAAAATATTAGCATTTGTCCTGTCAGCTAAGAAGCCTCGATCCTAGAACAGTTGAAATAAAAACTGACGCTAGCTGAACGAGAGTAGCAAAGATTCTCTGCATTGAAATACTCGAAGGGAAAAAAATAAGACAATAACATAAATCTTAAAAATGTAACAATATTTTGTTACACATATCCGTGACGTATTTTTGAAAAGTCTTAGTAATACATATTTCAATTATCCAATTTAATAGAAAAAGTGGAAACTCAACAGGTCGCTCAACACAACAAAAACGAAAATGTTGCAGGCTCGGTTTGATTGAGCCTGTTCATGGACGGTAGTGGAAATGCATGCTACCGTCCACGCCCTCTAGCCCCGGGTTTGGCAGCACTCGAAATTTACACTTGCTAAAGTACAAAAAAAAAAAAACAATTTGAGACATCCGCAGTTTTGTTCATCGGCGGTGCACATGGAAACCCTTTAATGCTACACTTTGTGTGTATTTCCATGAAAAGCGGCGTATGGTCCCCAGTTAAAATAATGGGTTTGCCCTAAACGAGAAAACAATGAGCAGAACTAAACAAACTGGGATTTAGAAAGGGGATCTAAGGTTATGGAGCCTGCATATCACAGGAAAACTGCCAAAAGACAAAATTAAAAAAACTTATTTTTAATTTTTTAAAAATAAAATGTAATGCATAATTATCGGAAGAAAATTTATTTTACCATCCCATTTCTAATCGTGAATCACGCGTGTATTTGATAGCAATAACCGTGTATGTAGGTTTGAAAATCAAATTGAAATTTTGAAATCAAAATTATATAGTCAGTCCATAATTCAAAACGAATTACATAAATAATTAAATACGACAAGACCATATGTGGCAGATGCATGGCTCAAAAGGGTAACCCATTGCAACCTCTATCTACCCCCGCCAGTCCCCGAACACCCCCACCCCCTGACACACACACACATGCACACACGCACACACAAACGTGCGCGCACACACAAACGTGCGCGTAAATTAACCGGTAAAATAATATAAAAACGTTACTGAATAACAAGAGCTGTTGCATGACATCAACACATCACTTTTAAAAAAGTTTTTCATATAGAAGTTATAAAAATTCTTGATTTAAAAGTACTCACACTCTAGTTGAGAAAAGGGAATATTTCTGTGAGAAGTGGACCTACAGTTACGGAAACTGTGCAATGTACGTAGCGACATCACATCGAACAAACGTGCGAAGTTTAAATTCATTCCAAAAAGATGTAACTGAGATACCAGCTTACATGCATTAGCTTAATAAAAGCTTTCTGACTTTACTTTGTCCATAACCAAGTTAAAATTACCTTTTATATATATCCACTGCATGTCATCACAGTCCTGCAATTCCTTATATGAGATATCAATGCGAACGCATTATCTACTCTTCATATAGTTTAGCTTAAATTCATTTCTGTGCTCATGAGATAATGCATATCCATTCAATTTATTGCTTTCAGGTTGTTTTTTTTTATCGTCAGTAGCCACTGCGGCGTTAAATGAAATATACAAAAACGTGATTATAAAAAAAACATAACATAAACTATTGTTTTATGAAGCGTTTCAAATATGTGATGTTTTGTTTATAATATGTTTATTATTAGTAGCAATCTTTCAGACACATGTTATTATTGCTCATAAAGTATTGTGTGAGCATTATTAAGTTAATGTAACAGCAAACTGATTTTTATGAGATGGAACCATTTTTATCCCGAATCAGACAAATCAATCAGATTCGCGACAGAAACAAAATAAAATATTAATGCTAATTTGGTATGATTCTGAAATTCCAGGCACAACACAAAGTGTAAAGGACTTTAAAACCTAGAACTATCATTAGAATATTTTATTTAGAACTTTTATTATCACCGAGAAACGTTATTACACTCTCAAGAAAACATGCCATTATCTGCCAAAACATGTCTTTAGTTTCCATTATAGAAATTCTAATTCTAATTCCATACCTGCCACTTTATCTGTTGTTAAAACCTGCATCATGTTTCAACGATTTCTTTGTATTGCAACTAAAATATTCTTTTTGTTATTGTTATCTCTTATGAAAAGGTATACAACTTCTGTACGTAAGTTGGCCGTTCAAAAAGCAGTTTTTGCATACACGATTTGTACATATTGTTTCAACTCAGGAAGTGTATGGGAAATTTATTAAACTAATTCTGAAAATTGACACTGCCCTTCTAATTCGGGCTATTGTCCGTAAAGAAAAAAAGACTTTCTTTAGTTTAAAAAGAAGTCAATGCCTTTCTGAAGATGCCCCCATGCTTATGTACTTGGAATTTTATATTTGTTATTCTATACTGAACCGGTTAAAATCAAATTTAATTTGACGCGACATATGAGGTCAGTCATGATGAAAATATGTTCTCTGTCGACTGTCGACCTTGACAGGCATTTTTGTTTTTGAAGGCATTGACATAGGTAATGTCGATTATTTCCATCTCAAGGCACAATGTCCTAATGGGTTTATTCGGATAGTGTTTGGTAAAATAGTTAAAAGTTATCATAATGTTAGCCTCGTTTTCAAATCTCTTACTAATACTGTCTTATGGAGAGCTCTTTGCTTTACACCTGAAAATCAATTTTAAAAGTTAATGTTAATATACACAGAATACACTTCATTTTGATGACAAATGTTGACTGACTTGATCGGGACCTTATTGCAACAGCTTTTATTTCATTTTCTGATTTACATATTTGAAGTGTGAGTCTTATTTTTTTCAGGTAAGATGTCAATTTAATGCTATGGTCTTGGAAAATTTGAGTCAAAATCTTATGTCTTAATAGGAGTCAGTCAGAGCTATGTAAGGGCTGCTTTTTTAGCGATTGGTTTTCTAACAAATGATAACATATATCATGGTCCGACTGCAAATAAACGTAACAGACTGTTAACCAAACATATCAGTTGGAATTCTTTATATTTAGTCTATCCATTCAGTAAACTTGAAAATAAGTCTCAATACCATCTATTATTGGTAACTCAAATAGATGTCACTCATCTAAGGTCAGTGCACGTAGTTCTACCCAGATACAATAAATGGTCGGAAGTGCATCTGGGCTCTTCCCTCCATGAGGGAAAGGGAAAGTCGCCGTTAGACCCACCAAAAACAAACAGAAAACACATCGTAACAGAATTCCCGGTGCATTTCCTAGAATAACACTTTTCTTGTCCTGTTTATACTAAATCTCATTGATCTCACAATTGCATTACAGTAATATCATGAACAAATTTGCAGTAAGTTCAGGAAACTGATTTAGACATTAGTTGTATCTTTAAGTACAGGACACCTATTTTGAAAAAAAAATCTTAATGATGTGAAAGATTCTAACTTCCTTGGAGGTATCATGAGTAATATTATATTGCTCTCTCATCTTGCTGTGAAAACTAATTTACATATCATTCTGGCTCCATAGTTCACGCTGCTTCTAGTTATTTTTGCTTGTAAAATTTCCTCAAGTATAAAACTAATGTGGTAAAATATTTAACTTTTTGTGGGGTTATGATGAATATAAATCAAGATTAATATCTACAATTCATAAAAGTAAATAAACATGACCACGCCAATATGACAGCGATTTTGTGTTTTTACATTTAATTTTTTAATGTTATTTTGCTGCTTCGAGCTGTGCAGTGCTTTTTATGTTATTTACAAAACATTTCCTGCGTCTTCTATGCATATATATGCCATAGGTCGGAAAATAAGAATTTTCTGAGGTCTATAATGTCAGTGTAATTTACATCATATTTCAATATTTTAATCTGCATTCTCCCCTACGACTTATACATTCCAATTCAATACTCGACTGTCGGATGCCGTACAATACCACATAAACCTTCCCGTGAAGTTCTTTGTTATTGCTGTCCGCCATTATCTGATAGATAGATTGATTGACATTGTATTGTTATAAATACATTACACATATATTTACAGACTTCTCATACAGAACCCACATGTTAGAAAAAATAAAAAGTCCCCCGTGACATATATATATGGTCCGGCTGAAGTTTTATTTTCTTCTAGCTGTCTGAGAATAGACTAGATTTCTTCATCTTTACTTCAAGTTTAAATGAAATCTCGTCAGCATCCCTCATTCTATGTATACTCACATAATATCGGGGTTTAAAACGAAAGATAGTATGAGATAATTTAGTAAATTATTGTAGGAACACCATTTTATCAGTAAAACTATTTGCTTTTATGTTTCAAATATGAACACATATAAGTGCGATCTCGTATTTCAAAGTAAAAGCAAAACCAATATATGTTTTATAGAATAGTTTAACTCATCTGTTTTCCTCCATCTTTTTGTTTGAGCTCTGAAATATATGAAATGAATTGCAAGGAAATCAAATTAGGTTCAAATCACTTCAAAATTCATTCATTGTTTTTGCTTAGTCTTCTCTTTTATGGGTTTAACTTGTAACACCTCATTCCATGCTATTTTATACTTGACAAATAACAATTATGTTTAAGTAAGTTTGTAAGAACTTCACATTCCATTACATGTTAATAACTCGACGAAAATGATTATAGAGAAAAGGCGATTATAAGCTTTGTAACTGCATCACATCAAACAGAGCTAGAGTAGCAGTGGCGTGAATTCATCTTGTACGTCCTTGGTTATAGAAGAAAATTTTTGCAAACAAAAAATGTTTACAACAACAAAAAGTACATAATTAGTTAGCCTAATAGGTTTTATGATTGACTACAGTTGTTTTTCTGAAAGTAATGCTTAAAGTAAAATAAATTACTTCACAAAGCAAACAGCTGAAACATTATTTAAAACTCGGTCAATCACTTCTAGAAAATCTTGTTGATTGAATGTTACGGAGTTCATTCGATGTATCTGTATAATAGAGCATTGCTTAAAGGGTTACACTGGTAAAACAATTAAAATGATATATGTTCCATTTAATGGCATAACAGAAGTTGAGATAGATGTTCCTTATGTTGACGATGTGATTGTGCAATGTTTCTGCTTTTTCTATCTGGTCTATATATGTCAGCTTAAAGCAACACCTCAGTATATTGGTGTTAAACATAACAATTCTAGTTTCCTTTCTTTTTTTTGCTTTTGATGACTACCGCAGCATAATGTATTTCTACAAAGAATCTCTTTTTGTTTTGATATTGTAGTATTTAGTAAACGTGAGCGGATTTTATAACACTGAACCAGAACTAATAAAGACACGAGTCCAAACCAACTGGTGACATTTTACTGCCGACACACGACATTTATAGACTAATGTTAAGGTTTACAAAATATATTGCATAGTTATAACAAACGAACTAAATAGATTCCTTTTTTATATTTTCAGTTGTTGTCCAGGTCGGATGCACCAGATTCAACAAGTTGTTATGACTCTGAATGGAACCCGGGTACCAGTAAGGGACGTCCACCTGTGTTATATAACTCTTGTTAATTACCAAACAAAAACAATAAAGTAATAAACTTTTTCGAATGATATACGCAAAAGTACAGATTTTATTTTCATTCAATTTTGAAATGTTCTCACATATCTGCATCCATGGATAAATGTGTCATGAAGGATATCACAAACCAACAAATTTCATAGGTTTGTTTAATCCAAGAGCTTCATGAGATATCGTAGTCATGTTTGGAATAACAGTTACTTAAAGGCCCAATTAGTTTTATCCGTCAGACTCCTACGTTTGCTTTTTCCAAACGTCTTTAAGATTTCATGACACACGTCGCTGATAAACGTTTACCTACCATAACAAATTAAATAAACACGTCCCCCGAAAACATAACTAACTCTAGAGCAATGCTTGTACTGATGTATACATGGTAGAAATCTACATAAAGCATGACAGAGTATAATATATAGATAAAGAAAACAAAACTCCAAAATGAAGGAGCACATTAGGAGTCAGTGAGAAAACCACAATTCTGAAGTTTTAATTTGTTAATTGTTCATCGTAGTCCCTGACGAGTCCCAAAGTTCCAGGACAATATAAATAAAATTAATTACTGCCAGAGTAATCTCTAAAACAAAATTGTAACAAAGTGTACAAACGCAGAAATACATTAAAAGAAAACATAAGAAACCTCAAAGCACCGTGTTCTAGTATTTAAAATTTAGGTGTCTCTTAATATTATTTCAATTGCACACCGTTTGTCCGTCCGCAAGTCTGAATCATGCAGTTACTAACAAGAGTGCCAGAATGTCACAATAAACGCCTGTCACAGCAAAATTTTTTACACTAGCACCTGTATTTGTAAATGGAATTTTAATTTTGTGGTTGTTTAGTAATTATTGTAATTCTTTTGTTTTTCTTAATCCACACAAAAATTCCTTATCAGGTAGAGATACCTTAAAATACACCTAAAATTTGAAAGTAACATCTATGTTGTACCACAGAAAAGTGGTCTTGATTTTTCCCTACGGTCAATTATAAAAAAGTTACAATATAAGTTATTTATAGTAACGACTAAGGGAAGTTAATCTTCTTTTGAAAAAAATTGTAAGTCCACACAAAAATTCTTACCAGATACAGATAGGTCAAAATACACCTCAAAATTGGATGTAACATGCAAGTTGTACTACAGAAAAGTGGTCTCGATTTTTCCCTACGACTAGTAATGAAAAAGTTACAATATAAGCTATTTATAGTAACAACGGGAAGTAATTCTAAAGAAGGGACCTGCGCATGACACTTCGTCTCATGATGGTGTACAATTGTGCCAAGTTACATCAAAATCCCTCCATGCATGAAGAAGAAATACTTCGGACAAAGTCATTTTTGTATCTGACCTTGGGCCTCTAAGTGTGACCTTGACCTTATAGCTAGGGACCTGGTTCTTGCGCATGACACTCCGTCTCGTGGTGGTGAACATTTTTGCCAAGTTACATCAAATTCCCTCCATGCATGAAGAAGAAATGCTCCGGACAAAATTTTCATTCTTGTATCCTTTGACCTCTAAGTGTGACCTTGACCTTAGACCTAGGGACCTGGTTTTGTGCTTGACACTCTATCTCATGATGATGAACAATTGTGCAAAGTAACATCAAAATCCCTCCACGCATGAAGAAGATATGCTCCGGACAAAGTCATTCGTGAATCTGACCTTTGATCTCTAAGTGTAACATTGATCTTAGACCTAGGGATCTGGTTCTTGCGCATGACACTCCGTCTCATGATGGTGAACAATTGTACCAAGTTTCATCAAAATCCCTCCATGCATAAAGAAGATATGCTCCGGACAAAGTCATTCTTGAATTTGACCTTTGACCTCTAAGTGTGACCTTGACCATATGCTCCGTACAAAGTCTGTGGACGCCGACCGCCCGCCCGCCCATCCGCCGGCCAGGGGCGTTCCCATAATACGTCCCGTTTTTCAAACGGGCGTGTAAAAAGTATTCAAGCTAGGTTCATAAATCTCGGTATGTGAATAGCAATATGGAAATTATGCACGTATATGACTTATGCTTGTATGTCATAGGTCAATGTCACTATTGAAGGTCGAGTATAAGTTGTTTCTGCTTCATAACTCTTATATGCATTGATGGATTATCTTTAAGTTAGTGCTACACACAAATGTTCACAATTATCAGACAATGTGTCAACACATAGTCTATGCTTATAGGTTAAAGCTCAATGTCACTGTTTCAAGTCAAGTAAAAATATTTGTTTCCACTCCATAACTTTTAATTGCATTGACGGATTTTTATTACTAAACAGAGATGTTTCACATGATTAGACAATGCGTCGCTCACATGACACGTGGTTGTCGATCAAACATCAAGGTCACTATCGAAGGTCAAATAAAATAGTTTCTGCTCCTTATCTTTTATGTGCATGGATAGATTATCTTAGTTCTGCACACAATTGTTCCCTATGATCGGACAATGTGTCGCTTAATGATCAATGCTTGCAGGTCAAGTTCACTGTCGAAAGTTATGTAAAATAGTTTTTGTTTCTTAGCTTCTAGATGCTTTCAAGCATTTTAGTCCTAACAATGTTGCTAACAACGAACACTAACAAAGTTTTCCACCGGTAGAGGACTTCTGTATTGCTACTGCACTACTCTGGCGCTTGTTTATTGTTGTTTCAAAGAAAGATTTGATATGCTTGTATCATGGAATAGAACTTTTCGGAGAACATATAATTTGTAAGCGGCAAGGTAGCTCAGTTGGTACAGCATCGGAGAGGTATTCCGAGATTCAGGGCCAAAGCCCGATCTTAATGCACATTTTTCTCAGCATTAGGGATAATGGCAACACTTGCACTGAAAACATTTATGTCAGATTTCAACTAAACGTGAAACAATGGGTTCCATGACAAAGCACTACAAATTTGTTAGTCGCCTTCCGTTTTTCTCTCTGCATGTTTTTCGTCCAGAAGCAAATTACCTTACAACAAAAAATGTAGTGTAATAATGTACTATTTTTATTCATGCAATTATCTGACTGACAGTGGATACATTACTGGTAGAAATGTTAGACAGAATATCCACGAAGGTATTTATGGACGGACTAATAAACTGCTTTGAATGTGTGATAGCTCTTACAGTATATCTATATCTATTAAATTGTTGATAATAATAAATCGCTTATAGGTGATATTAATATAAGCCAATTTACAGCTACAATTTGGCTTAGATAAGATTAAAAGCCATACATGTGATCCTTTTTTCTTAAACCGTTGGGATTATTTAAACATTTTAGTACTGAAGATGTGGGTTACCAGTTTACCCTATATTTGAACAATATGCCATTATACACTGTCATTAAAATAAAATTATGGAACTTTTAAAGTCATGTATAAAGTATATTTCTTTTTATACCTTTAGTAAAAAACAAAGAAAAATATCAAACAGGGAATGCCACGCACCAAAAACGCAGCCTCCCCAAAACGAAACCCCCAGCACGCAGACGCGCGCACAAACTGTGTTTAAATAAAATATGTTTCATGTACTACTAGTGTGCAGTGAAATCGACATGATGACTTGTGTTTCTTGTAGTGAAGATAATTAAATAAATGGGTTAACAGTCTTCAACACTCAAACTTTCATATTTACAGGAAATTGTCGAATACTCCTGCATACTCAATACACAAATTAGGCGTAAAAAAAGTGTTTCCAGTAACATGCTCAAAATAATTAGGGTAGGTAGGTCGGGATTTTTTGGGGGATTTTTTTTTATGAAGTGGAACTTTTCGGAAATTATTTTTGTGTCAAAAAATGAATACAAATAAAAAGGTTATACCTTTAGAGCATCAGTAAGTTGATTTCTAACATAAATGACCATGTTTAAAGCATAATAAGTGCTGTTTTGTAACTTTTTGTTAAAAGCAATTGAAAACAATTTACCAAGGCCATAAAACATTTAGGGTCGGGCCAAAACTTTAGGGTAGGTAGGGATACCGGAAACAAACATTTTTTACGCCTTACTATAAACTCTCATTTAACATGATGTTCTTAAATGATGTCATTAAAATCATAATAATAACGCACTGATTTTTCTCTAAACAGCTTATATTTTGTTTTAATCTAATGCCTATATAATATCAGCTTCATGTACTGTAGTGTAGCCTAATGTATATCAAGCTTTACTTGCCATCTGTTTAAATGAAGAGAATCGAATTAGAACGCGAGCTTTGTCTTACTTTATAACTTATCTAAGTAAACTTGAATAAACCAAAGTTTACAGGGTCTTTCACAATTTTAACAAACATAATTATAATTATTTATAGCCATTCGAAAGATCTTTTACTTTCTCTAAAAGCAACTACAATGATGATAAATCTCAAAGCACATTGAACTATAAAGAAACTGCAGCATTCCAAATAAAGGTATGCTAGTTTTGAAACGAGCAACGTCCTTTTATAGAGATGATGTTCACATTTTCATATCTTTTTCCAACTACAGCATTTTGATTGATACTGCAGAACTATAGGACAGATGAAATGACAACTTGTCAGAATAAAAAACATCATGCTGTACTAGTATCCAGTACAGACAATTTCAAACGAGAAAGCATGAGGTCAAACTTGTTCTCCAGCGCTTGTAAAGAACAAGAACTATACAGTTTTGTGATAAGAAATAATGTAAATAAGTAAATGAATTGCAAGCTACAGTAAAAAAAAAAATACTTTTGTTTATCGAAAAGAAGGATCTAATTTAAAAGCTCGAAATGAAATAGCAAAGTAAATCAGTTAATTTCATCAAGATAGAACGACTTTTTAGACGGCACACAGTCTTAATAGTAACACTTGAGATGTAGATATTACTAAAATGTGGCAAAACATTCCACGAGTGTTAAATATTTCATAGCCTTTATTAGTATATTCTTCAGTGCGAAAATTGTGATTTGCCAATTCTTACAGACCCGGGAGTATTAGATGATATTACTATCAATATACCGGGAAATAAATATATTTTACAATCCGTGACATAACTCCAAGAATTCCAATTAACACTTTTCCTCGCCATATTATAGGATCAAAAATAACCTCACACTGTTAAAAACAGCACTTGATAAAGTATAAATTCACTTCATGTACCAAATAGCTGTTTCGACCCTACTGTGTAGTTATATAAGTTCTCGAAATATTTGAAGGTAATATTACTACCTTTTTCCAAAGACAAAATATAATCACAGTTTAACACTGAACCTGCTTTCCTTATCAGCTCGGCACGCAATGCTTGCTTTCAACAGAACAAATCAGTAACGTTACACGCATCGTAATAAACCGTTATGTCATAAAGACATTTCATATTAAATCCCAAAATCAATTTACTGAAATCAGATATACTATTTACAAAAGTATTTATGGATGTTAGCTTTATTAATAACATCTTCCAAGAGAATTGGTCTATAGTTTCTTTTAATTTTAAATTTTGCCAACACCATCCACAAAAAAAGAAGAAAAAAAACACATTCCAACGGTATGCAGGTTACTGTATTAACTATGTCAGTAGGAATACGGTCAACTATTTAAATATAATGGTATCTCGACATTACATATGAAAAAAAAGATGTTACAATGTTAGCAAAGCTCACAGGGACTGACCTGCTTTAATTGATATCTATTTTCATTGTGTTTCTCGTATTGCTGTGCCTTCTGCATAGCATAGTGTTTAAATTTTGTGTAGATTTATTCATATGTCTAATTGTTGTTGATGTATGGTAATAACCTAGCGAGGATTACGTTTCACAATATTGTAGGGATAATACACGTTTTTTTTGTGTATTAACGTCTGCAGAAGCCCGCGGGATTGTTTGTGACCGAGACCGAATTTATACTTTACTATTCTTGCATAAAAATATATTTCACGACGATTTATGTATTGTGTTCTTAAGTGATGACTTGACGATTCCGGTACATTTTTTATTTACCATTCCAGTTATTCTTGGAAACGGTAAACATGTTTTAAATATCCGTATCCAGGGCCCGGAAATAAACAACACTATCAAAAAGACATCCTGAAGGTTTTTAAGCGATATTTTTATCCCTCATTATTGCAAACATAAGATTACCAATAATTGTTCATATCATTTCACAATTTGGTGGACTCAATCACAATTTCATGAATAATAACTTAACATTCGAGTTACATTGAGTACGGACACGCAGTTGGAGTACGGATGAGTACGAACGCAGTGTCAAGTTTCCAAGCTGTTCATATAAATTCTTCGAGAAACTAGATATAAACATTCTGACTGATACTTACAAAAATCATAAATATTATACCTAAAAACAAAGAATCGCACAGGTAAACACGCGGTTCTTTAATATTCACGGCTGTCTACAAAATCTGAATTGACGCAGAGTTCTAAAAGGGGGGTAAACAAGGGAAGAAACGAGTACGAACAATGTTGGGGGCCAGCGCATTTGGCGTAAGATACTGATACAGTAAAACATTCTTTAGTTTAGATTGCATCTTTAATGCTTCAAGAAGAGGTTTTTATGAAAGAAAAAAGACGTGGATACCAGATGTCAATCTGCGCAGAATTACATATACGTCCCTGGGAAAGCATTTCAAAAATAAAAATCGGGTATTAACAGCACGTGAATTGCCTTGTTTGCACACGATTTTTCTCCCGTTAATACATGGGCGGATCCAGCGAAAAAAGTAGTTTTTATGCAAGAATAAAGTTTTATTTTGGATATTTCTGTGAGCATGTCTATCATATATAGTGTACATCCGTTCTCATTAAGGGTCTAAATATAGTTGATTTCGTGGTTGGAGTGACTAAATCCATTCCCATTTGTTTCATGTAAGGAAGTTAAAATCCATGGATTCTTAAATCCGAAATGAATTTGTTCTGCCAAAAGTCACGTAATATTTACCCCCCCCCCCCCCCCCCCCCCCCACCCCAAATATACATGATTTCACGCAACATCTTTACATACAGTAACGTTATAGTGTTTCGATTTTAGAGGGTGCGGCTCTGTTTGTATGACGTTACACGTTTTTTAATAACTTGTTTAAGATGAAGACACTTACATTCTCGCTACACTTTAGTTGTGAAGTGTTGCAAAAAAGTGCTAAGACCGTTTATACTTAAGGTGCACTAAATGCTCTTCTCTATACGCTAATTGAAGATTGTGCTATGTTACCATTGTACCTATGTATTGCAATATATTTGAATAGTTTTACATTGATAAACATATTCCTGAATTTAGAATAACTGGCATACACGCTTTTGTTAAATGGATGAACGTTCAGATGTATAGAATGAACAACTCTTCAGTATAACTCAAAACATTACCAGACTATGTAATAATTTAAGTGGCCCAACAATACATTCTGTTATAAAGTGAGGCGTGCCCAAAATAGTGGTGGTTTTGCCACTGACCGTTCCCAGGCGGCGCCCCACTGTGTTCCTGTATTTGTGTGTTTTGTCCTTGTGTGTGTTTGTTTTGTGTATTTGTGTGTGTGTGTGGGGGGGGGGGGGTTGCGCGTGTGTGTGTGTGTGTGTGTGTGTGAAGTGTAGTGTGCGAGTGTTGTTTTTGTGTGCCTTTGTGGAAGCTGCGTTTTTGGAACGTGGCTTTCCCTGTTGGATATTCTTCCTTGTTTTAAACACTAAACCTTTCTTTCGATTATAATCTGATATTCTCCACGAATGTTAACGTTAGTAAATACAAACGCTGATGTCTAATTTTTCTACTTTAATCTCTAACACATGATGTTTTCTATTTAAATAGCAGTCAATAATAAATGATGATATATTAGAATATATGTGGAAATATCAAAAAATTATTCCAAAATTATATAAATGATTTATTACAGCCATGGCAGATCTTTATCAATTGTAGCGAGAAACAAGAATGCATCTGTCTTCCGTTTAAAAATCAATTTTGAGAACATTAAAACCTTCCTTCTGCACTTGGTACTGACAGTTTTCTCTCTTACAAAAATATAATAGAAGCTAGTGTATATGCACAAAAACCTACCGAATACACTATGGAAAGAGAAATTATATTTGTGTATTATTTCAGTGTACAGATACACATTTTCATTAAATTAATTTTTCTGTACTTTTATACAAACAGTTTTCGTACTGGTCAGCATCAGACAGACAGTAGTACGATGCCTATGATTAGAATACGTTTTACAAAATATGACATGGTATTATTAGTTACACTGCTTGTTGGTGATCGGATACGGCATATACGCTGTCGAGGAAATCCATATCAGGCGAGAGCGAAGCTCGATATAGATTTTCGAGACATCGTATATCCCGTATCCTGTCACCAACAAGCTGTGTAACGATTTTATCTTGCCGACTACCCTTTACTTACATGCTATAATCAACACATTTTGTAAATTAACAAAGCTACTTACAGTGTAGACTGGAATCCTACAATCATTTGGTTGGTCATCATGTTTTGTTTATAGTTGATTTACGCCAGTCAGCCATAAAATGCACAATGACCTGTGTTTTGGTTAAATCACAAAACACAAAAAGCTCATTTACACAGTTTATGAACTGGTTTAGATCAGAAACGCTAAAAAAACTTCTTGTTCCATCCCTTCGAAAGTCACCAGATTTCACGATGTCACAAATGTCTTGATACTTCGGCTTTCATCCCGTTTCCTGTTAAAACATTTATCTTGCACGTAGATTAAATGATCCTACAACAAACTGCTGAGAGAAACAAATATGTCAATTCCTTTATTTTACGATGATTTAACTCAAAACAAGATTTCAACGTCCGTGTATCACTTACAGAGTTATTCCGCTTTTACGGCTAACTTTTGTCAAACTTCATGAGCCTCAACTTAAGTAGAATGAAATCGGCAAGAAAACACTAAATTTACTCTCGGAAACGATACTATCGCTGGAGCTAATAAATAATCTGACTTGATTCAATTACGCCAGCAGTGTAGCAGCCATTTTGTTTTAATCAAAATTCATATCTGAAATATACTAGCAGGATATGGAATATATCCTGTCTCCACGTGACGTCTATTAACCAATAGAAATGCAAGAAACTTGAAGGAGGCAAGATAATAACAGATACTACACCCAGTACGCTTGATTCAGTTTACTATTAACATAAAGTCATGTTTTATGTTTTGACAACAGCACTCAGCTACCTATAATCATGTCGTGTTAGATCATTGATGAAAACACAAGACAATTCAAATAGGTACAACCATATTAACTCCAGTAAGACAGCAGCACCTGGTAGATAAATCAGATATCAAGTGAGCTTAATTACCTTTCACATATCCTTTCCAAATAAAAAGAATGTTTAAGTCTTAAACGATTGTTTTAACATAAATGTTACATCGGAAATAGATATTACGTCTGTTCATATTAAAAGGTAACACGTTATGGTCATGAATTGTGAAGTAACTCCCGTTTTCATTGGCATTAAATATACCAAGTTTTGGTCATAAAATTAACACTTGTCCTACCTGCACCGAAAGCCGTTACCATACTACACGGTCATATTGTTTTGTTGGGTTTGACGTCACACCTACACAATTATAGGTTTAATGACGACCTTCCAGTTTTAACGATGGGAGAAGACCAAAGGTGCACATCCGACCATTATTCAATGCAAAGCCGGGGCATATGGGTACATCCACAAACCTTTCGTCACAAGCCAGCTCGATGGGGCACTGGAAAGGCATGTGTTCATCTTAATAACTAAATTATTTATCTTCAGCCCCGGTGCAAAAAAAAAAAAAAACAAAGAAAAATATCAAACAGGGAATGCCACGCACCAAAAACGTAGCCTCCTCAAAACGAAACCCCCAGCACGCAGACACGTGCACCACACACACATACACACACACACACACACACACACACACACACACACACAAAGCCAACACATAAGGACAAAACGAACAACACACACGTACACAAAGCCAACACATAAGACGAAACGAACAAACTTTCCGTTATTACTAAGCCTGTCGCCTTGACGGTTGACTAAGGAATTACCTTGGTGGCACATATATGACAATAAACTGTTTCTCTTTCGCCCGGTATTATCTTTTAAACACTTGTAATAGACATTATAAAAACGTATACCGTTTACACGAGCATATATCGGCTAGTCTGGAACATGTATATTTCCTTAATGAAGTACTCGACACCTATATCGAATGTATTACTATAAAAATAGCAAAACCGCCTATCAATCAAGATTAAACATTAATGCAATCGGATTGTAAATTACTTTGTCTCAATGATTCCGAGTAGCGAAGGAATGCGGTCGACTACTCCGATATTACGCAGTCTAAATATATCAGAGATTGATGGTATAACAATAAATCTTAACTGTAGATAGAATGATTCTATTTTGAGAATGATAATGTTTCCTGATGTACAGAAAGTACAAAACTTAAGACAAAACGAGAATTAAATTATTACACATGCTTTCTTTTTTTCTCGGTACATATATCACCAAATGACCCGTGTCTGTATAATGTCTCACTTAACGTATTACCTTCAGATTTTTTGAATGATAACTTCCGAAAGACTCCTACGGTCTTTCCGTATAGAAACGCAACTTATATCTCTGAAATGTCTTACGAATATTTTCTATTATCTTGCCTCCAAAAGTTTCTTGCATTTCTATTGGTCAATAGACGTCACGTGGAGACAGGATATATTCCATATCCTGCTAGTATATTTCAGATATGAATTTTGATTAAAACAAAATGGTTGCCACACTGCTGGCTTAATTGAATCAAGCAATATTATTTATTAGCTCCAGTGATAGTATCGTTTCCGAGAGTAAATTTCTTGCCGATTTCATTCTACTTAGGTTGAGGCTCATGAAGTTTGACAAAAGTTAGCCGTAAAAGCGGAATAACTCTGTATGGAATACACGGGCGTTTGGAAGTTGAATAGTTAAATCATCGTGAAATAAAAGAATTGACATATTTGTTACTCAGCAGTTTGTTGTAGGATCATTTAATCTACGTGCAAGATAAATGGTTTAACAGGAAACGGGATGAAAGCCGAAGTATCAAGACATTTATGACATCGTGATACCCGGTAACTTTCGAAGGGATGGAACAAGAAGTTTTTTAGTGTTTCTAATCTAAACCAGTTCATAACCTGTGTAAATGAGCTTTTGTGTTTTGTGATTTAACCAAAACACAGGTCATTGGGCATTTTATGGCTTGTGTAAATCAACTAGTGATGACCACCAAACAAATGATTTGTAGGATTCCAGTCTGCACTGTAAGTAGCTTTGTTAATTTACAAAATGTGTTGATTATAACATGTAAGTTAAGGGTAGTCGGCAAGATAAAATCGTTACACTGCTTGTTGGTGACAGGATACGGGATATACGCTGTCTTGAAAATCCATATGGATTTCCTCGACAGCGTATATCCCGTATACTGTCACCAACAAACAGTGTTCGCTCTCGCCTGATATGGATTTCCTCGACAGCGTATATCCCGTATCCTGTCACCAACAAGCAGTGTAACTAATAATATTGTATAAGGCATTTCCAGTGAACTTTTCGTTGAAGTGCTTTAAGAACTGCAATTACCCACGAAAAACGAATGATGTTCTGGACTATACATGAATAAAGTTATATTCAGCATATTATATATATTTTGCTGCTTATCATTAATTTGTAACTGCCTTGCATTCAAGCATTTAAAGTTACTGGCAAATAAACTTGCCCGATGGAAGCTCTCAAATGCAGATAAAACAGTGGGCATCTGTACGCTACGTTAAGACATGTACATCATTCTACAGCAGCTTAACGAAACATCAGCAAACGCGTGCTGCAAAGATAAATATGAAACATTATCACCACATGGACAAAAACATTATATTCAAGTATAACACTTAGACTTACAAAGTCTGTTGAGATCAAGTTCTCTGTATTAATAAAGTTTATTCTTTCTTCATGTTGACACTGATATTTTCTAAGAAAAAAACATTTTCTCTCTAGGCTCATCTCAGAGTCAGAGGTTAAAGATATTGTTTTTTTTTCAGAAAGTGCTATCAAAGAGGATTGATTTTATGGCCAAGTGCTTTACATTTATGACTCTAACGACTGATGCCAGTCTAGTATAACACTATGTGGTATAAATTTGTAACGTGCAACATTATGTTCAAGTCTAAATTTGTAATGTGCAACATTATATGTAAGTATAAGTCTATAACGTGCAACATTATATGCAAGCATAGTTTTGTAATATGCTTGTAAAATCACTTTAATTCAAGGTCTAAGCTCGCTCAACTACTCATACCTTCAGACCGGTAACGTCCTCTCATATATTACGAAAGCTGATTTAAATGATCAGTGCCAATATGCACTCTGTCTTCAATACTATTATTAATGTATTGGACCCCTAATAGTAATGTTTAAAATAGCATTTGTTGGTTATTTTAAATTTGACCATGTTTCGCACTGTTTTAAATTTAAACAACTTTTCCCGTCCCCGTTTTTTGTAAATTTTGTATAATTTATTGTTTTTCCCCAAAGTCATGTAGGACAAATTTCAATTTTGGAGGGCCATTATCTAAAACTTTTGCAGGAATTCATTACAGCATTTTTTGATAAAAGAAAACTGAAACTATTGATAAAAACAATTATAAAACACAAAAAAAAATGTAAATATCATTTTTTTCTAGGGTGCCTAAAAAAAGTTTTAATGAGACAAAATTCTAACCCAACATTAAAAAATTTAAAGGCGAATCCTGTGGGTCTGTTTTGTTTTTGCTACTTCATTCAAAAAAAACCTTGGGGCAGAAGAAAAACCCCTCCTGCTTTCTTCCACAATATAAAATCTAAGAATGAAGGCAAAATAGAAAAAATTTTCCCGCAGTAACTCGTTTTTTTTAAAGGGTCTTAACTTACCCTCCTGATTCAGAGGTAAATTATTTTGAACAGCAAAAATCGCTTATAAAATGAAAATTTTCTTTTTTTTACAATCATCCTTAAAAGTTTTGAAAGAAAAAAAAAATTACTAAAAAAAAGGAAAATATGGAAAAAAACATTTTGGTCCCAGGGGGCTTAAAACCTAGCCCCCCTCCCCTTGAAAATTTGCAGTAAAGTGGTTTTGGAGGAATTGAAACTTTTCAAAAAGGAGGTACTTGTTACGGGCCCAAATCCCTTAGAAAAAAAACTTGGGTTTTTGGTTTGTGTTTCCCCGTTGTCAAATCTACTAATGGAAGTACTACAAATGCTTGGGATTTATTCCCCCTTTTTCTCCTAAACTCTAAAAGAATTTTTATGAAACGTGGGTCAATGATCCCCCTAAGGGAGACGGCAGAAAAAACACGGTCACCCTTTTGGCTCAACGTAAAGTTCACAATTCAAAGTCAAAGGTTTGGATTCTATTGTGCCCGCTTTTGTATCTTCAAAACCCTTGAAGATTTTCAAATTCTTTGATGCGCTACAGGACTATAAAAAAAGTTAATGCTTTCCCCCAATACACCACCCTTTCCTACCCTTTAAACAGCGGCGGGATTTTTAGCTGTCTTTCGACTGCCTTTTTTAAAAACAAATTAATACTATCAACAAAACAGAATAAAGTTTCTTTTCAATCCCATGTCAGATGAATTATTTTAGGTTAACTAACTATATTTTACTGCCACAATACGTTTTTTTATTTACGAGCTGTATTATCGAAACAAAACGTTGGTAAACGGTAGGGTCGAAATGAAAGATTGGTTGTTAAAGCATTGGTGATTCCCCTTTTTTCATTTAAAACATCATCCTTGTTTTCTCTCTAAAAAAATTCTAGATTGTCATTAGTTTTTTTAAAAAAATTTTTAAAAATTAATCTGATAGATAGGTTTTTCCCATTTTCCCCCCGAGTCACAGCCTTGACCTACTAAGCCCCCAAAAAAATTAAAGGGTTCCCTTTTATTTTAAAACCCCCAACATGCTATCCTTTTTGGAAGGTCTAGTTAAAAAGTTCTCAATTTTTATTGAGCAGTTTTCGGGGTTCAGGATCCCTTTACCTTGAACTTTGTTATTTTTTTGCTTTGGGATGTTTTGCTGATGTTTGTGGTGCCGTGCTTCGGGTAATCTGCCTTCCCTTTTTTGGGGACTTACCCCCCAAAAGTGAGGGGGACTACCAAAGTTGCTTTGGGTTTTTGGGGCGGGTTTTTTGGGTTTGGGGCGGAAGTTTTCATTTTTAAGGTCTCTCTGAAAATAGACATTAGATTACTTACACAATAAAAAAATAGGGTTTTTTTTAGTTTATACATAATTTTATTTTAGGTCGTTTTCGAAGGAAAGTTCTACAATTAATTAACATCTCGAAATCATTCTATGGAATCCATCCCCCAAAGGGTATGGAGAAGGGCCTTTTCCCCCTTTAATGTAAACCCGCCAGCAAGGGAGTTTCGCTACCTTTTTTCACGTTTTTGGGGTATGACGCGCGGGGGATCGAACCCACCCCCTCCCGCACTCAAAGCGAATGATCTACCACTAGTTCCCCGAGGCGGTAATAGAGGTCATTTACTCATAACCCCCAATTACGCTATCAAGTTTAAGGTTTCTAAGCTAGTGTTATTGAAGGAAACCGCTTTCAAGTTTCGGGCCCCACGTGACATTGCCCTTTGACAAATGGCCATAAAAAACATAGGGGGGTCTTTTTATGTAAAGCCCAATCAACATGTGTCGGGTTTGAATGTGAATTTTCAAGCTATGGCGGAAACCATATCAAAGGTGCAGCCCGTGACTTGCCTTTGTTTTTTGAGGTAAAAAAAAAACGGGTCATCTGCTTTGCCTTTAGAATGTCTAAAAAAAACCCTAAAAATACTGAAGCTAAATTTTAATGTTTCAGTCACCTTACAAGGTTTTTTTGCAATTTTACACGACGGCTATTGTTTGCCCTAAATTTATTCAAAAATTTAGTGAAGAAAAATGTATTTCTTTTCGCTTCTGTTTGACAGTAAATTCATAACTGAAATAAAGGGGAAATCCTTTTATTCAAACTATTGTCTCAGAGTTAATAAACTATTTTGAAACAGTTATCATATTTTGTTGGTTTCCTGTCATGTTGGATTTTAAAACGAGGATGCTGTTACGCAGCAAGAAATCCCTTTCTTATCCTTTTCAATATAAAATTCCCAATCCCGTTTTCAGGCCAAAATATAAAAATACATTTTATCAAAAGGGCAACGTTGGAACAATGTTTCCCTTTAATAAACTTATGATTTTAAAACCCTACTCTGGGAAAAATGGCACCAGGGAACAGATCTGTTGAAAGGGGGAGTTTTTCTTTTCGTTTGAATGGTCATACCCTTATCTTTTTCTTATCTTTTGGTAAAGAAGACAACCCCAAATGTGACCATGTCAAAACTTATAAAAATAAAAGGGATGTGTGGACTTTGCTCCACAGCACAGTACATATTATGACGTTCAATTTTTGAAAGAGTTATTTGTATTTGTAAGTTTCAGTCGGATTTTTTTTTATCTTTTATTAAAACCCCCAATAGGGTTTTAAAAAGGTTTTGAACATTAATTTTTATTCACATCTTTTGAAATATTATTATTTTTGCAGCTGATTTTTAAGGCATACTGTATGTATATAAAAATTTTTAAAAAAATGTTTTTAGATATGCTTTATATTTTACATAAATAATTTTAGTATGCTTTTCAATTAAGTTTTAAATAAAAACTTCTTTCGACGATTTGCCTTTTCTGTGTCGATTGCCGTAAAACCCAAATCACCACTTATTTAAATAAGCCCAATCAGCAACGGTTTGAAGTTCTGGTAAGTAGTTCTCAAACTATTGAACGGAAACCGCTTTCAAGGTTCAGGCCCCTGTTAGCTTGAACTTTGACCTATTGACAAAAAACATCAACACAAAAACCAGGGATATCAATTCCAATCAAGCTACCAAGATTGATTGTTCTAAGTCAAGTGCTTCTAAAGATATTGGGCGAAAACCTTTAGCTCTATCTGCAGACAGCCCGACCGACGGGACCGACGCGAGGGCGGTCCCAGAGCAGTATACCCCCGTTTCTTCGAGGGGCAAAAAAATGATAATAGTTTTTAAATAAATTTAAAAAAATAATATAATTATCTAAAAATTTTTAAAAACCAAAACGATGACGGTTACAGTCAATGAAAAAGATAGAAGGTGGTGGTAGGGGGGGTTTATAAAAAGTTATATGAACAATTTTTACAGTTATCTAAGCGATTCAGGAAACGTCTGAGAGAAAATTACAGAATCACCAAATTTCTTCTTTTTCTTGTTTTGTTTACCTTGCAGATAAAAGAAAAAAAATCATTTCACTTTAAATAAGATTAACACTAAATCAACAAAAAAATAAAAAAAAAGAAAAAAACCAAAAAAAAAAAAAAAAACCAAAAAAAAAAAAGAAAAAATTTAAAACAAGGAATGCCAGTACCAAAAAACCCCAGCCCCCCAAAACGAAACCCAAAGAACGCAGCTGGACACAACAAACACACGCAAAACGGGGACAAAACAAAAAAAAGGAACACAGTGGGGCACCCCTTTGGAACGGTCGTGGCAAAAACACCTTGGGGAGCTTAAACCGGTTTAATGGTGCAGCCCCAACCTCACCTTCCCCCCACCTTTTCCCAAAGTACGGGCAGTGAAAAAATTAAAAGTAATCACCCCCCGGTGAATTTTTAACCCACACGAATGGAAACAAAAGGGGGCATAGCATAAAAAAACACAAAATTGCTGTGTAAAATAAAAAAAGAAAACCCCTTTAAAAAACCCAAAAAAAAACGTTTACGCTTCCCTTTTCAGAAGCAGAGAAATAAGGAAACAGTTGGGTCCTGCTTATCCAGAGTCCCCCCACACCCCCCCCCCCACCTAGTGTCCAACTGAAAAGGGGTTTTGAACACTAACATGCGGTATGTCTCAAAACAGTTGGGTCGTAACCTTTTTAATAAAACGTTTTTTAATTTTACCAAATACATTTGGGAAAATTCCCATGACCCAAGATCTTACGAAGTTAAAAACCACATCCCCAAAAAAAAAGGGTTTTTTGAAATACCTTTCGAGAAAGGTTTTAAATTCTATTAAATTTTAAAACCAAATCAAAAATTACGATAGTAAAATTCAGCACAATATTTACGCAATTTGTAATAACGGTACCCTTGCTGAAGAATTTTTCTTGAATTTTTTGTTTTCGTTTATTAAAACCCTTTGCATGACTCACGCTCTGGCAAACCGAATTAATTGAGAAATATTACCCATAAGATGTGTCTGGGTACACCCCCATCCAAAGGGGAAAATTTACAAAAAATTGATAAATTCAAAAAATAAACTAGACAATTTGACTATTTTACATTCAAAGAATAGAAAAAATCAAACGTTGCAAAAACTTAAACGGAAAGTTTATAATTTACAACATTCACAAAAACATATTTGACAAACGTTATTAAAAATTACAAATATTTTTATTGATTTGCTTTGGATTGAAAAAAAATTTCAAGACGGGAGGGAAAACGGTTTTGCTTGGAAAAATAAATGAAACCTGTTCAAAAATACAGCGCCCAAACTACTGTCATACCCCCCAAAGATGACATTGTACAGAAGGGTTTTAAACATGCCCAACAGCCTGTCAAATTCAAAATTTACTATATGCGTTTCTTTGCAATTTTCTTTTGCCCTTGTACCAGGATGCTTTTGATTGAACTACTTTTAAGACATTATGTAGACTATATTAATTTGCTCTGTCAGCCCCTGAAACTACTTTTTGATAAATTTTCGATATGGGAATTTGAGTTTTTCTACTTTTGTGATAAAGAGGGGAAATGTTTTTTTTAAAACTGGACCGTTTAAACCTTTGGTTGAAAAAACATTCTGATTTTTGAAGTCCCCCATTGATTTTAAATCTAATAACTAGCTTGTCCCTTGTATTTGTATGATATGTTGATCACAAACGGTCCCGCCGTTAAATAGATGAAAAAAAAATGAGTAATTTTTTTTTAAACAGACTGTTAAACAAGAGAAAATTGTTATGTATATACTCATCATTTACCCTCCGATCGTATTTCATTACCCTTTTGCTTTCCCTTTAAAAGATAAGTCTGTACTCTTTATACAAAGTGTTGTTTTTCTTTAGGGACAAAAAAAATTTATTTAGAATCATTATTAACATTTTTATCATTCCCTATATTTAAACTGCCCCCCGTTAAAAATACCTGATATTACTTTCTTTCCGTTATTGAAAAATCTACAAATGTTAGCCCAGCCCGTATTAACGGACAAGTATTAATATCAGTTCCATTCCAGATTCAGTCCAGCTTTTATGTTAATCATCTGATCATTATTGTTACAAAAACAAATGCATTAATGAGAAAAGCATTCTTTTTAGTAACTTTATATCGTACAAAATGGAAATGATAAACTGTTACGAATGTTACACATAAAAAACAAACGCCATTAGATTTCTGAAGTAGGTTAAGATTTTTACAAAAACGTATAGAAAGACAACTTAATAACGTTAAAGTTTCCTTCTTTCTGTCATGTTTATCTGATAACCACGAATATCTGAAAACTAAGCACAACCTTGTATCGGACAGATGATTGCGAATTGTCCAAAAGCAATTATTGGTTGAGTGACAGAACTAAACACTTATCGATAAGATTAATGAACGCTGAACAATCAAATCAAAACGTTAAAAGCCTGTCTACCAGTATGTAATTATTTCTATCTAATATAAAACATCAAAAGAAATTAGGAGCAATGATAATGATTCCAGCAATAAAATAAATTGTACCTGTAGGTTCTTATGTTTATAGTGGTAATTAGTTTCTTTGCGAACGGTGTGTACGTCAGGGAGGTGTCGATCACTATTTATGTTGAACGGAAAAATAAAAATTAAAAAAAAACAACTGTGACAAACAACCAACATAGGGGCTAAAGTGTACTTGATACCAGAAAAAAACGATTTTTTAAAAAAAAAGGGGTCAAAAGGGACGTTTGTTTGGCGGGTCGGGACTAGTTTCTGGTTTAAAAAGATAATTTATATTTTGGTTCCCGCGAGTGGATTATTTTGTGAAGTTTTGGGGAAATTCCCAGCCCCTAATGAAAGGGCTTGCCCAAAATTGACACGGGTGGTGAACGTCGTCGAATCGGGAACGAACCCTATTTTAATTTTTCTCACTATCCTTTCCTTTCATGTCCTAAACTATACGCGATTTTGGCTGAAATTTGCAATGGATGGACATTTCTCAGGGATGGCAATTTGGGGGCATTTTTTATTGAAAATGATATTTAAAAACGTGTTTTATCGTATAAACATTGACTTTGAGGGGTTTAAAATATCTTGCAATGAAGTGCCATGTGTATTAACATATTACCTGACAGAGCGCAAATGTTTTTAATTTGTCTTGCACTGTTATCAACGCGTATTTTCGTTAATTCCTTTGCCACCTGCATAGTACGAAAAAACTTTGATCTATATTTTTTTCGTGTAGTTTTTTGGGTGAGAATATAAAAAGAATCTGTACAGACCACAAGACACAAACAGAATAAATTACATCATAGCTATACCATATAAGTCCAGATCAGATCAGTATTCTGTGACAAGATGTTTCCATTGCGTAGTGAGATATAATAGATATTGTGTAACCCTTAAAAAACTGTGGGTAAAAATTTTTAAAAAAAAAACTGAAAAACGTTCCCATGACAAAAATAGAAAGTTGCATTTTTTTGCGTGATTTCAGTTTAGGGTAAACAACGGTTCCCCGGCTGAATTGAAATGTTTAAAAATTTTTTTCCCTTCTTTCGACCCAAAAAATTAAAGGTTATTTTCCGTGTTTCGGCATTCTATTCCGAAAAAAATCGATTTTTTTTAAATATTTTGCGCCCATACGTGATTTTCAAAATGATAGTTCCGAACCGGCTTCTTGAATCCGACTTTGATTAAATATGAATTACTTTTGAAAAAATTCACTTACTTTAGGAAAATTTTAACTATACTTTTTAGACAATCAAAAGAGAAAAAAAAAGGAAAAATTTACAGGCGTAACAAAACAAAAACGAAAATGTTACAGGCTCGGGTTTTATTGAGCCTGTTCATGGACGGTGTGTAAATGCTGCTATCGTCCACGCCCCCTTTCCCGGGTTAGCAGAAAACCCAAAATTTACACATGCTAAAAGACAAAAAACAATTTGGGACATCCGCAGTGTATTCAAAAAGGGGGTTTTTAAAATAGGACCCTTTAATAATACAGGTTTTAGGGTGTAAATTCATGAAGAGCGGGTTTTGGTCCCCCGATAAAGTAAAGGGTTTCCCCAAACGAGGGGGGGAAAAAAAAAGGGCAGAAACTAAACAAACTGGGGTTTAGGAAGGGGGGTCTGAGGTTTTGGAGGGGCTGCGTTCACAGGGAAATGTCAAAAAACAAAAAATTAAAAAAACAGGCACATATCAAGGGGTGATTTACATACCCCGTTATGAAAGCGGGGCATTGGAACCCCCAGGGGGCCCAAATGGTCGTTGAGAAACTAAACTAACCAATAACACGACTTAAAAATCGTGCTGAACGTTTTGAGAAGATCGAAAATTAACGCCCTGATTGAATGTCGGGGGACTTTGTAGCGAATACAGCTCTTTTTAAATAAAAATTATACCGACACCGCCGGTGTTTTAACAGTGTTCAATTGATACTTCATATTGACGCTGTGGGTGTGGTGTTTTATACTGCCGAGTATTTTTGGGCATTGTACTACAAATTTGTAAATAGGGATCATTTCAATCATTTTAGCTGAAGGGAAATTTTTGTAAATTTTTATAAATTTCCGGGTTTTTTCAAAAAAGTTTTATATCCCAGATTTAAAAAGTATAAACAGGAAAACGGTAATCAATGGTTAATTTGGAATTTTGATCCTTTTTAATAGAATTCAAACTGACTATATTTCCATTTTTATAATGTACTGTCGGGCAAAGTATCTAAAAGATAAATATAAAATTTTGGGGTTTTCCAATTCATTTTTTTAATTTTTTATTTATTTATTTATTTTTTTGGTTTTTCGGCGAACCAACAAGTATTGGTTTTAGGGGGCCAAACAGGACTAAAGTTTTGTTTTTACATCTCATTTACATCGAAAATAGAAAATGTGGTATGGAATCAAAATTTGCATACCTGCTGGAATCACAGAGTTACAGCAAAACCAAGTGTTAAGACCCCTTTTAGGCGCCCCCTTACGTATGCAAGGGTTTTTAAAGGGAGTGGTTTCCCAAATTTTTTTCATACACAGATCGTCCCTAAACCACATGGGGCTCATAATGTTAAAAGTTTAATATTTCAATGATAAGTATCTATCTTATGACAGAAAACGCATAACAAATTTTTCAAAAAAATTTGCAGTACGTTTTTTGAATCAAAATCGACATGTTTCCTAATTGCATACAGTAAGGCCTCCCGTCCATCTACTTACCCATTTCAGAAGTTACTGAATGTTCTATGGTAGTGTTAAATTTTGTCTGTACCGTATTATGATGTAGTTATTGTTTCGTTAATGATGTCCACTTCTCCATATTTATAAACGATGTAATTTGGATAAAACAAAAGAAAATAACATCGAACTGTTCTTCACGTATAAACCCGTTCAATAATTTCACCGTTTCTTTTTACTCGTGAAAAATGACATCTTTAATTTTTCGGCGAAGCGAACAAAATCGTTACCGTTTTTTCTGTATAACTTAAGAAATTAATAAAGATTTGTAAGTAATAGAAGAAAGGGAAAAGTTTTTACAAGTTTTTGCTAAAAAATTCTATTCGAGAAATTTTTCGGGGATAAAGATATTGTTATTAAAGTAAAAATTTTGTTGCTGTTTAAGGGGCACATGATGGCGTAAAAAAACCAACTATCCCCAAAAAACCCCTTATAAAAGCAGTAATGACGTGAGGAAAAATGATAAAGTAAACAACACTGATGAACCCCCGTAGACCCCTTTAACCCTTTTTTTCTCGAAGGTTTTTTAGATGGTAAATATTTATACTATATTCATCCAAATCTTCATTCTAACATTGTGAACAAAAACATCTTAGGTCGAAAGCGAAAGGCTACTTTGGTAAAATGGAAACGCAATTTTCATCTGATGAACTGGAACTATCACATTGAAGTTATTGAAAAAATTTTTAAGAAGATTTTGTAAAGGGCATTTTAAGTGTTTCTAAAGGTTAAATTTGTTATAACCATAGGTGAAGAATAGTTTGAGAAAACAAATTTTTAAAAGTGTAAAGCAAATGGGGCATTGGGGTATCTTTGTTTAAAATCTGCTGTCAGTCAGATTTTTGAATCCCCTTTCATACCCGTGTTAGTGCATTTCACCAGTCGCATTGAGGTAATAAAGATATCATTGGTAAACGCCTAAATATTCCCCTTAGAAAGTTATCTCTAAAACTAAGAAAGAGCATTTACGAAAACATCATTCCGTTGTTTGTACAATGGAAAGAAACTGCGGTAGGCTATGCGTTAGAATAAGTCCTTCAACAAAAGAAACTTAGTATCGTATGTTAAAAAAGTTCTTAACCTATGCATGGAATATGAAATCATTTCATTTATTTATTAACGGTATTGGGGGCGCTTTTATTGTCTCTTTAAAAATGTCTCAACAGCTTTGTTCTATCGCGCTTTTCTTGTTGTCACGAGACCTATCAAAATACAGATTAACCATTACATGTGTATAAAAGAAAAAAAAAGACGATATTACAGTAGATATATAACTACTACCAATATAGCAAAGTATTGTTTTAATCATACATAGATTGTCTTATCTGATATTAACTGATATGTATACCGCTTTGTAACATACTGATAATGCATTTGCATGAAAGACGACTTCATTGTGTGAACATTACATACAATTTTTTCAGTTTTTATAATTTTGCTATCTGGAAAATATATACGTTAAAGTTTGTTTTGCTTAATTTAGTGTCAAATATTCGAGAATGATCGTTTTATAAAAATATTACCAACTTAAAGGTTTTCTTTAAAAAAGTACTTTTTTTTTAAGGATTTTTTTTTGATGTCAAAAAAGTTGGATTTTTTAGTTTTAAAACTTTTTACGAGAGCTACTTCCCTTTGGGAAAGGGGAAAAAATTTTTGCGCATGCGCACTTACGTAGGGCAAAAAACATGACTGCCCCTTAAATTACGTTAGAGTTTATTTTATTTTAATTTTATTCGATCAATAAAGAGTTTGTTTGTAGAAATATCCCCCGAAAGACAAAAAAAAAAAAAACGTAGATCTTAGCAAACCCCCGCTTTAACTTATGCGTTTTCAATTTATGATTTTAGATTAATGGACTATTTTTCGCAGTTTTGATCTAGACAAATTTAGGTTAAAAAAAAAATAAAAAGTGAATTTTCCCTGAATTAATTAAGTAATAACAAAGATTTTGTTTAAAATTTCCCAAGTCAATTTTACATAACTTTTACATGTCGCAATTGCTTACATGATACTTAAAATATAATTTTAATCGAAGTTGAAAAAAAAAAATGTTCATTACAAAAGGTCAGCCCTTTTGGTTTTGTATCCAATTTACTCAAAAAGGGGATAATTCATTCGTATTCAAAAAATAATAAACATTTTTAAAATTTTTTGCAATACATTTTCGATATGAAAAAAAATCCCGCATGTAAACTAAAGGAAGAAAAAAATGGATCAGGTATTTTCTTCGGTGTGTGAACAGTCCCTTTTTTGATTCAAACTTAAAGAATTTAGATTTTTTGTAATGCACTTTTTATGTTTTAAAAAAGGAAAGTCCCTTAAAGTTCCCAACCCTTATTTTATAGACTTTAAAATACTATATATACGTGAAAGTTTTTTTTTTGATTCAAAATTATTGATCAAAAATGAGTTTGTTTAGTAGTAAAAAATCCATTGAAAGACAAAAGGAAATATATGTGATTTTTTGCAAACCACAGCTTTAATTACGCGCATTATCATTGTGATTTTAGATTAATGGACTATTTTTTCGGAATTTTTTCTCGCAAATTTAGGTTAAGAAAATAAAGAGTGATATTTTCCCGGGAAATTATTAAAAAAAATAAAAAAAGATTTTGTTTTTTTTCCCAACGTGATCTCACTTTAATTACTACATGTCGCAAAATTTTTACATGATACTTAAAAAAATTTTAAAAATCGAAGTTTTAAAAAAAAAATGTTCAAATTAAAAGGTCAGCTTTGGTTTTTGTATCCAATTATACTCAAAAGGGGATCAATTTTATTTGTATTCAAAAAAAAATAAAAATTTATCTTAAAAATTTTTGCAATACATTTTCGATATGAAAAAGATCCGGCATGTAAAAAATAAGGGGAAAAAAGAAAAAAGAGATCAGGATTTTCCTTTTGGTGTGTGTAACAGCCTTTATTTGATTCTAAATTTTTTCGAAATTAGTTTTTTTATAAATGCACTTTCATCGTTTTAAAAGGGAAAGTCCATTAAAGTTTTAACGTATATTTTATAGACTTTAAAATATAATTCAGTGAAATGTTTATTTTTTGATTCACAAAACAGCTCCGCCACGGATATATTAATCCGAGAGCGTTCTTTTAATGTCATTAATGACCCGGGGGCATTTTTGTAATACATTAAACCATCTTATTTTCTTCAGTAAATTTATGATCCCCTCTAAATTTGGGGCACTTTTGAAATAAGTTACGGTCTTGATTTCCCAGGTGACCCATGTTTTTTCATGTCTTTTTTCTAATAGTTTCGCAATGGGGGTTTCCCGGGATTCCTTAAAATAGAACTTCGTGACATGGAGCCGCGACATAAAAATATGTGATGCATTCAGGCGGGAAAAAGAAAAAATATATAAAACTTTTGACGTTGTGGGAAAAATAGATCTAATGGAAAAAAAAATTTTTTTTTTAAGTAATGAACAAGTTTTTTAAATTTTATGATGCGGGAAAAAGATGGAAATGCTTGTTTTTTTTTTTGACGAAAATAAGAATAAAGCGGCTTTTCAGGAAAAATATGATTATTAACATGGGTTTTTTTTAAACAAAATTACAGTATAATAAAAAAAATTTACTGAAATTATCTTTTTAAGGCAAAAAAAAAAACGTAAATAAAATGATAATTTTATGTGGGTTTTTTTTTCTTACGTTGAGAGTTCTTTTTGCCAACGTAAAGGCGATGCGCGTTAAAAACAAAACACCGCGGGTTGATGCATCAATAACTCGTGTAAAATCATCTATATCAAAGGTTGTGTCGTTTAATATTGAACTGTTCAAAAAATGTTATGTTTATTTTAGTACGTGCTTTTAAAAAAAATTTATTTTAAGAAACAAAACAAATTTAAAAACGAAAAAAGAATCCTCTTGTTATAACTTTATTATCTTACTCAAGGTTTGGGACCTCGTGCATGGCGATCAAAAAAAAGTAATATGCCGCTTGAAAAAAAAGTTTTTTAAATAAATAATTTTATGGGAATTTATTCTTAAAACAGGATTTTTCCCAAAAAATATAATTTTATGGAAAATTTCTAGGTTGGGTTGTATAGATCGGTTGATGTCTGTCCCATTTTCTTCATTTGTACAGTATTTCCCTTTTTATTTCTGTAGAATAATCACATTTCGTATTGTAGTGTTTGTATACTTGTTTTAAAAAATTGATGACGATTGACCTATAAGTACATATCCATAATAAAAAAGTGGAAAACCACAGGGTACCAAACATGACATTAAGGAAAATGTTGCAGGCTCGATACAACTGAACCTGTTCATGTACAGTAGTGGAAATGCAAGCTACCGTCCTCGCCGTCTAGCCCTGGGTTGAGCAAAACTCAACATTTACACATGTTATGAGTACCAGAATATAATTTAGAGAAATCCGCAGATTCAAATGTCGATGTTAAGCGGCGTATGGTTCCCAGATAAAATAATGGCTTTGCCTTAAATGATAAAACAACGGGCAGAACTTAACATACTGGGATTTAAAGAGGGCATCTGTGGTTATCGAGCCTGCATATCACAGGAACTGTCAAAAGCAGGCACCATATCCAAAGACCCAGAAGTTTTACAGCGGGAGTAGCCGAAATATTCAAGCTGGAATATTCAATAGTACACTAACACACTATAAATGTCGTGCTGAACGATTTGAAGAGATCGACATTTAACAACGCTGCCGTGATAATGAAATAAAGATGTGGAAAACCACAGGTCGCCCAACACCACATGAATAAAAATGTTGCAGACTCGGTTTGATTGATCCTGTCCATGTTTTTTTTTGTTTGGTTTAACGTCGCATCGACACATTTTAGGTCAGATGGCGACTTTCCAGCTTTGATGGTGGAGAAAGACCCCAGGTGCCCCTCGGTGCATTATTTTATCACGAGCGGGCACCTGGGTAGAACAACCGACCTTCCGTAAGCCAGCTGGATGGCTTCCTCACATGAAGAATGACGATAGTGGAAATGCAAGCTACAATCCAATAGAAAAAGTGGAAACTCCACAGGTCGCTCAACACAACAAAAACGAAAATGTTGCAGGCTCGGTTTGATTGAGCCTGTTCATGGGACGGTAGTGGAAATACATGCTACCGCCCACGCCCTCTAGCCCGGGTTGAGCGAACTCAACATTTACACATGCTAAAAGTACAAAAAAAAATTTTAAAAGCCATCCGCAGATGTGTTCATACGGCGGTGCACATGGAACTTCAATGCTACACTAGTGTGTAATTCCATGAAAAGCGGCGTATGGTCCCAAGTTTAAATAATGGGTTTGCCCTAAACGAGGAAACAATGAGCAAACTAAACAAACTGGAATTTAGAAAGGGGATCTGAGGTTATGGGGGCCTGCATATCACGGAACTGCCAAAAGAAAAAATTAGAAAGCAGGCATCATATCCAAGTGGTGATTAAACAATACCCAAAGCTATGAAAGCGGGAGTATTGGAACTACCCAAGCCGAAATGTTCATGCTTAGAAACAAAACAGTACCAGTAACACGACATAAACGTCGTGCTGAATGATCTGAGAAGATCGAAATATAACAGCCCTAACCCATGCCTTCTAGCCCCGGGTTGAGCAGATCTAAAAATTTACACATGTTATAAGTATCAGAATATAATTTAGAGATATCCACAGTTGTATTCATACGACGAAAATGCCGCACGTACTTGGGGATTGGAGTGATGCGTTGGACTTCGAATGATAAAAAATAGTGATCATCTTATGATTACTATGTAGTTCTCGTATAATAAGACATGTGGTCTGATAATTCAGCAGGGGATAATATTAGGATAACAAGACAAACAAACAAAGCAATAACTCTAGCAGCATCAGCAGCATTAACTCTAAAAATTAATTCATCATCATCTGTCAGCTGCAGTGTTATTTGAATTTGACTTGGAGGTAAAATATTAGTTTCTAAACCCTGAAAAAATGAATAATTATTTAATGGAATCTTAGCTTTACCTCATTCCCACCCTGAATTAATAACTTTTCTAGAAGCAAACCTTTATTATCATCAGCAGCAGCAGTGCAGCAGTATCTAAATAGATAAATCATTTGTTCCAGTTGATTCTGCATATCATTAGATAATTAAAATAAATTTTTTACATTTATTACTTTGTATAAATTATTAAAAATCATATACATTTTTCCATTTTGTTTAACCACTAATTGATCAATTAATGAAGCTGCATTATTAATTAGAGCAATTTGATCTCCACCACCAAAAACCATTACCATTAGAGGCGTATTTACTTCAAAACTTACTTCAAATAAGATTAACCAATCAAAATATGAGCTTCTATAAATTAATTGTAAAGTGATACCCGTTTTTTTGTTGCTTACATTATTTCCAAGACAGATTTTAAAAGCTGTATCTAATTGAATAGGGGGTTAGTTCGTATCTTTCACAATATTGTTTTGTTCTAAACATGTATATATTATATTTTTTATTTTTTTATAAATTAATCTGTTATACGTTTCGCTGAGTTGAAGTTCCAGATCTGATAATATTCTATTATTCTTTTATGGAATATCCTCTCTTTTATCATTTTTATTTTTACTGTTTTCTTTTCTTGTAATTCCTTAGAAATTAAATTTCCAACTGCCGGAGAGGTTTCTTTTTAAATTTTTCAACAATTTTATTGCAGCAAAATTTTCCCAAACTTCCTTTCCCAAACCCTTTTTTTGTTCCACTTTCTAACGCGGCTTTTCCTGCTGTTTCCAAGCTTTTTTCCAGCTGTGCTTAATTGAAGATGCAACCCCACTTGAAAACAATTTCTTTTAAGTGTCAAAGATCCCTGTTCCGGTATAATTTTCTTCTTTGGTCGGAGTATCAACATAAATAAATATTCCTTTATTTTTGTCTAAACGTTTTTGTACTTATATAAACTAAAATTTATTTTTTCTTTTGAAATTACTGTAAAACTTGTTTTCAACCTCATTTAAATTAATTATTCTCCCAAATACATCTGTAATATATATTTAATATGAATTTATAATATATTTATTAATTTCAGACTACCCAACTCTTTGTGGTTCTTTTGTAAATGGATAAGCTCTTGTTAATCTGCAGTACTTAAAGCATAGATTAATATCACTGAAATTACCATCAACAAGTGAATTATCAATAAGATCACATGAATGAAAATTGTATCCACGAGTTAGTTATATTTGGTGTTGTAGTTCCCCATTCAGTTTTGTTTACATTTTTTTTCTCAAATCAAAGATGTATGAAAATTTGATATTTCAAACCCAAACATAAAATTATCTTTAATTGAAATCAAAATCTTAAAACTACTTAAATCAAATTCCAAAACTTATTGGAGCAATGTCTGATTTATCAAATTCATAATCATCCATTACTTATTATGTTTCCCAAATTAATTATTGATGTCTGTGTAACGTAAGAACCATTTGTAAATATGATATCTTTCCAATCCTTACCCTTACCTTTTGTAACAAATTTCTTTTATTGTCATATTCTTTCACTAATATTATGCCAAGAGTAGGTCATAGTGTTAATACTATCCAGAACCAACAATATAAGTTTTTTTTTTTATTAAAATAAAAAGAACGACTAAATCTGATTGTAAAATCACTCGGAGTATTTTTGTTTTTATCTTTAACTGTTTCAGAACTTAATACTATTTTTTGTTCCATTTATATATAAGTAAAATTTAAATTCAAGAAAAATAATTTTTATATAACATTTCATGTTGTTCTGGTAAGAGTGAATTCATTTTAAATAGTTCATCAATTATTCTAATACCTTCATTTTTTAGTTTTCATTATTATTTCCAGCTTTCAATCGAACCACAAATTAACTCCAAGTCATTAACCACTTTTTTTGGGGTTTTACACGAACAAACGTCATAACTGCCCTCTAATTACTTTTTTAAATTTCATAGATCTTTTATTGATAGGTAATCCTGATTTTTCTGTTAATTCTTTAAATGCTTTTCTAGAATGAATTGAATGTTTTTTATTATTGTTATATCTTTTATTAATCAAATCAATCAAATCATTATCTACCTTAGTGTTAATTACTTCTTTTCCAGATTTTTTATCCTTAGCAATTAATTTATTTTGACCATAAAGTTTATTTAAGTTAATAATTAAATTACCATATTGTCCATTTGGTCTTTATATGGATTCAGAACCTTTGGTAAAGTGTAACTTTCCGAAGACTTTGTCTTTGGTCCTTTAAGAAAACTTTGTTTTTGATTAAGATGTTTTATTCCTTTTCCCATATACTTTTCTTGATTAAGAATATCTTTAATCGTTTCTCTATATCTTTTTAAAATTTTTTTCTTCTCGGCTATAATTGTTTTCCTTTTGCTTCAGTCAAGATCTGTGGGATTTTTCATTCTGGTTATTGCACCGATTCTTTAAACCAATATTTTTATTTCATCCGATGCATGTTCCTTGATACCCTCTACTTCTTCCCTAGTCATTCTTTCATCAGGATTTTTAGATTGATTTGCTATGAAAATATTCAAACACTATTTTTTATATATAAGATCTAATTCAATGTCTTTATTAAAATCAACTGTAAATTCTTTTGGTCTTGCTCCCAATTCTCCTGATTCTTCAGTTGTATTTTTAGTTGTATCATCAGTTGTTTCAGTTCCGTCTTTTCTCTTCCATAATTTCTAATCTTTTTAAATTCATCTTGAGGAACCCATCCAACAGGTTTATCTCCCCAATCTAATGGTATATATTCCTGTTGTCTTTTAGATTTTTCAACTTTTCCAGGAGACCCTGTAATTGGTTGCGGTTCTTGGAATATCTGTGGTAAAAACAAAGAAAAATATCAAACAGGGAATGCCACGCACCAAAAGCGCAGCCTCCTCAAAACGAACCCCCCAGCACGCAAACGCGTGCACCACACCACACACACACACACACACTCACACAAAACACACACTCAAAGCTTACACATCAGGACAAACGAACAACACCACACACACTCAAACCCAAACATTAAGGACAAGACGAATAATAAGCATACACACAACGCGCGCACAAAAAGTCAACACAAGGCTAAAAACGAACAAACAAAGGAAACAGTGGGGCACCGCCTTGGAACGGTCTGTGGCAAAAACACCACTGGGGAGCTTAAACCGGTTTATGGTGCGCACCCAACCTCACTCTTACCCCCACCATGTTCCAAAGACATGGGACAGTGTAAATAAAAGTAAACATGCGGTATTCTCAAAACAGTTGGGTCGTAACCTCTTTTAATAAAACGTTTGATAATCTTTCTAAATACATTACCATGACCCAAGATCTTACGAAGTTTGTAAACCACATCCCCATAAAAAACGGGTTTAGAAATACCTTCTCGCAGAAGTGTCTTTAAATTACTATTGAATGTTAAAACTAAATGAGAATTACGATAATAAATTTAGTAAAATATTTACGCAATTTGTAATAACGGTTAGCCTTGCTGAAGAAGTTTACTTGTAATTATATTGATTACGTTCTTGAAATGCTTGCCCTGACTACACGCTCTGGCAAACCGATTAATTGGAAATTATACCCCATAAGATGTACCCTGAGGTACACCCCCATCCAAATGGGGAAAATTTACAATACTAAAATTAATCATCCCTCTTGTCATAAATTTTGGTATGTAATATTGTTCATAAATTGAGAGATGTAAATCTAAAAATGAAGCATCAGTACCCGAATTGTTATTTTTAAATTAACTGAAGCTCCCTAGGATAAAAAGTACCCACCAAATGACCAAAAAACGAATTATCCCATTTAAGAATATCATCCAGATAGCGTGTGTATTATTAAATGCGAAATTTAAACATCTGCTTGCGTATCTGGGAAAAAGGTTTCAACCTAAAGTTTTCTTTCTAACAATATAAAAACAATCTGCGACAAGGGGGGCAAAATTTTGTTCCCATGGGAATCCCAACAATTGTCTAAAAACTGCAACCTGATATGTTTGTATGTCTTTCATTTCATCACCTAATAACGCTAATTGTTGTTTTATTCCAGGTAATGCTTTTAACTGACTTGATTATTGTTCTTTTTGACTTTCTATTCCTTCAGTAATTGGTTTATAAATTTCATTATACATACCCCGATTTGTAGCTTTTTATTTTTTCTCTCATTATTTCTTCTTAAGGGGCTCTATCTTTTGCCCGACTAAGTTTTTTCTTATTCTTATTTCATTAAGTTTTGTTTTGCATTTATAAAATATTGTAAGATAATGTAAATAATTGTAAGAAAATTGTAATATTATACATAAATGGAATTTCCAAATTATGATACAAAAAGTGATAAATCTAATAAGTTTAAACAATTTAAGCAATATCCCTTTATGCCGGATTCATGTTTTAGAATGTTAATATGCGGATCTTCTGGATCTGGAAAAAACAAATACACTAAAAAATATATACTTCAAAAACCTCTTACATATTATGATAAATTTACTTGTATGCTAAAAACAAAAACAATTAAATATCAAGATTTAATTAACCACTTAAGCCAAATTGCAAAAAAAAATTAATTTAGATCCAAATGAAATACTTGAATATTCAGTGATTCCAACCAAATTGAACCTTGTGAGAATCTTGAATCAGAAAAAAAAAAAGTAGGTAATATTTGATGATTTTGTATGTGAAGATAAAAAAATCAAAATGAAATAAACAAAATACTTTATTCAAGGACGTCATAAAAACTGTTGTGTTATTTATTTAAGTCAGTCTTACTTATAAAACACCAAAAGATATTCGAATTAACTGTTCACATTATATTTTATTTGAAAGTCCAAGTAAAAGAGAAAATGATACGATTTGTAATCAACATAATATTAACCCTGACTCTTTTGCTAATGCAACAAATCAAAAGTATGATTTCTTATATATCGACAAACCAAGGAAGTTTTTTAGAAAAAAACTTTACAGGAATTATATAGATGGGAGTTTTTAATAATATAGAACAAATAAGTGAACCTGACAGTATAAGTAAAGTTAAATTTGATATTGATTTAAGTGATTATGCTACTAAAAAAAATTTAAAAAAAACTTAAAAAGGAAACGGAATCATATCTTCACAAAAAAAAGGAACTTGATAACACAATGAACAGAGCATTAGATATGGGAGGTAATGAAATAATCAACCTAGGAGATCCAGATAAACCTAATGCTCTGTTCATTGTGTTATCAAGTTCCTTATTTTTGTGAAGATATGCATTAGTGTATTTGAAAACTTTTTACTGGGTTTAAAACCTGTGGGTTTTTAATTGTTCGGCATTGGTCAGTCCGGACCAAAGACTAAAGGTTAAAATAGGTTAAACTGTTTCCGCACCATCATAATATTAACTACTATGCTTCCAAAGAATGTTTTTGTAGATTTTATTAAATACTTTTTATCATTCAGAACACTTGTAAATCATCACGTTCCTAAATTTCTACACACCTTAACCATGCTTATTACATCGAGATTTGAACTGTGAAGGACAAACACACCAGAGGTTATCTTAACTTCAATTTCCGGCCAGTATATCCTTTCCGCAGCCTTAACGTACTAAAACGTATTAGCGTCTGATGGCCCTTTCACGTTTCCATAGAAACAACATTTATTACACGAAACTTATTTTGAAAAGATTTCTGAAATGTCTAGGTCTGCAGCTTTCAAATACGGTTATATCTTACATCTGAGGTATATACTGACACTCTCAGACAACATCAAAATGACATTTTGAGCGATTTGATGAAGTTCCAAAATTATCGATGTACCCTTTGTCCGTTACGGACCCCTGTGGGATTTCTGTTTATCCAGAGATCAAATATTTTTTCATAGATTAAAAGCTGACATGCTGTACTAAAGCCCAGGTAATTTCAATTCGTAATCAAGTGCTGAAAATTGGTTCCCCAATAGCAAAAAAAAAAAAAGTCCACGCGCATACATTTAGACGGGGTGACCCCTGCGCGTGACCCCTGACTATCTACGAATCAAAATGCGGCTTTCGTTTTCAGTTTAGCATTTCTACTTTCATTTTATTTACTTCCGGAAATAGCTGGAGGTCGAGTGACGTCATTTTCTGTGTTGTCAAAAACATACATGTGCCTGGCGAGATTGCATAAATATGTGCTGGCCGTCCTATGGTTATGTAAGAAGCACAAACCATTACTGATAGGCTTACCTTGACCGAAAGTCAAAAGTTCAAATATAAAATTAGTACCTAGATATCAGTAATTAAACAAGAGCACCGCCTTGCGGGTGCTGACGCTCATCTGATTTTTTTTGTATAATAGAAATATTGTCCTACCCATGATTTTCTAAGTCTAAAAAGGGCCATTATTCTTGCAAAAAGCAGGAAAAAGTTATGTTTCTTGATGTACAGTGTCCATTATGATGGTGAAAAACTGTTGCAAGTTTTAAAGCAATAGCTTTTATAGTTTATGAGAAAAGTTGGGTTAAACATAATACTCAACCAAGAAAATGATTTTCTAAGTCCAAAGGGGGGAATAATTATTGCAAAAGCAGGATGGAGTTATGTTGCTTGCTGTACAGGGTCAGCTTATGATGGTGAACAAGAGTTGCAAGTTTCAAAGCAATAGCTTTGATAGTTTAAGAGAAAAGGTTGACCTAAACATAAAACTTAACCAAGAAATCTGATATTTTCTTAAGTTCAAAAGGGGCCATAAATCTTGCAAAAAGCAGGATGGAGTTATGTTTCTTGATGTACAGGGTCAGCTTATGATGGTGAACAAGAGTTGCAGTTTTAAAGCAATAGCTTTGATAGTTTAGGATAAAAGCTGACTAAACATAAAACTTAACCAAGAAAACTGATTTTCTAAGTCCAAAAGGGGCAATAATTTTTGCAAAAGCAAGATGGAGTTATGTTTCTTGTGTTTCAGGGTCCCGCTTATGATGCTGAACAAGTATTCCAAGTTTCAAAGCAATAGCTTTGATAGTTTAGGAGAAAAGTTGACCTAAACATAAAACTTAACCAAGAAATCTGATATTTTCTAAGTACAAAAGGGGCCATAAATCTTGCAAAAAGCAAGATGGAGTTATGTTTCTTGCTATACAGGGTCAGCTTATGATGGTAAACAAGTATTCCAAGTTTCAAAGCAATAGCTTTGATAGTTTAGGAGAAAAGCTGACTTAAACATAAAACTTAACCAGGCAACGCCGACGCCGACGCCGACGCCGACGCCGACAACCGCTCAAGTGATGACAATAACTCATTTTTTTTCAAAAAATCAGATGAGCTAAAAACAGTAAAGAGTTCAAGTTTGAATGTTGCTTGGTTCCTTAATTTTACGAAAGGCGCCGTTTCACATGGTTGTCCCTGCGTCACCAAACTCATCTTCGCTTTTAATTGTACTCAAAGAAATCTAAATATCAGTTATAGAATTGGATGTTTCAAAAAAGAATTAACCAGACGAGATTAACCGAAAGTTTTGTCGCGTATTCAAGATAAATCTTACATTTGAAATATTCAGTGTAAAACTGTTTATGCACATCAAATTAAAATGCAGAAACCTGACACACAAGCGTTAGAATTATCAATAAAAATGATAGAAACATCGACAGAAGTTTTTCAAATCTGTGATAGACATTGAATACTGTCTGCCTAAATTCTAAAACTGCAGTTACAACACATGCAAAAAATATCTGCAAGATGTCTTTAGAAATTTGAATGAAATCTCTTGCAAAGATTACTTGAATTATAAGAAGCAATCTCAAAGATATTGTTTAATGCAGTTCATGACGTAATGCACGTGTTGAATTAAGTGTGTGCAACAGCAAATTAAAGGTTTTGTGAGCTAGAAAGCTTGTTCATTATAAATGTCACGTTCTTGCTAGACTAGATAATTAGGTTAAGGACAATCATAAATGTACTTTGAAAAGATCTAGGTCATGACTTTTAAGAACGCAATTTAAAAAATGAGAAAGTGTTTTCTTTTTAGAGGTATATTCTTCTCAGTCAGATGCATAACCCTGTTACTTTCAGATCTATGAATACGAGGGACAAAACACATATCCGAGACGTTGTCCTGTCTGACTTGCATTTTTCCTCGCAGGTGTACTCATGATTAAGATTATCGATCGGAAATAATTTATCATAGCAAACTTCCTATTCCGTACAGACAATCAGATTCGCTTACTAAAACATTTGACAGAATACGAAGCTAATGCTGCCTTCGTATTGGTATATATTGAAATTCCAAGCACAAAACCATGTGTGTAAAGTGTTAACATCGTATTCTAGTAACTATCACTAGAATCTTTTACTTTGAAATTTCATTATGGCAGAATAATACGTTATCACAGTCTCAAAAACACGTGCCTGGACCTGTCAAAACATATCGTTAGTTGCCATTATAGAAATAATTCTAATTTTGCACCTGAATCTATATCTGCTAAAATCTGTGTTACATCTCATTGAGTTCTGCCTGATGCAATTCAAAAAATATTTCTGATATTGTTATCTTTTGAGAATATGAAAACTCTTTCTGAAGGTAAATCAAACGATCCTGAAACAATTTTGTATTCACTATATACTTATCAGCGAATTTCATATTATAATTCGTCTCGTGCAATATAACGGCATGCATTTGCACATCCAATTCTGTGGCATCTGGGACTTTATCGCTAACTTCTCGCCATTCTTGTTTAGACTAACAACAAAAGATATTGAATTTGGTGTTGGTAAGATATTCTTACGTTTTAGCAGGCAAATCACTTCCTTACTGCAGTATCCTCCATGTTCACGTTCCTTGATTAGTTTAATCTGTAAATATAACAAAGATACACAAAATCCCAATCATCGGACTCGATATGATATATTTATTGCTTATCATGTTTACTCGAGGGGCCCCAGACGTTACAGAATGTCCCTGTGCAGTTCGTATATTAACAATTTGCTTGGTTTATAAAATACGAGTAAGGGTTGTTTCTGTGCTTGCAAAGGATCGTACAGATTTTATTAACTATCACAACAGTAATGTAATTAAATTCCGCTTAAGCCGGTGCTAAGGTGCGAGAGGGTGTGACATGTTCCATTACTTCCTTTGAATAGACTTAATCAAAGCGAGTATGCTATTATTTTGCTTGGTCGCGTGCTAGCCTTCTAAAAGATCTTCTTATAGATTTTTTTCTGGTCACTTCTGCGCTTTAAGCAGATGTGGGGGGCAAATTTAGAAAACTAATTTAGACATGCATTGTATCTAGTTACAAAAAACAAACGATTTTGAAATTGATTGTCTTACTAAAATGCAAGATTCCTTCTTCCTAGGAGGTACCTATGGTAATGTTTAAAATATTGCTGTCTTTATTATGCAGTAAAAATCATTTAAATCTTGTTCAGGCTCCATAGTAAGCCTTTCGGGGATATTTTTGCTAATAAAATTTACCCAGGTATACAATATATCATGTGGTTAAATGTCTCACTTCCTCTGTGGGGATTCCAAATCAGAAAGATGTATACCTCTTAGTCTATTTTGATGAAAATCTCGAATGTAAAAAAACACCAACATGCCAACTGTTTTGTATATTTTTATTTCGTATTTTTTATTTTACTTTGTGCTAATTACGTGACTGAACAATAATTTTATGTATCTTTTTTATTGCGAACACACTGTCTAAGGATGGGTTAATGCCAACGCTAATTGTCTGACATCTTTTATTTCGAATAATACTTCAAATTATTTCCATACATGTTTTCTCATTTAATTCACACAAATATAACAAATGCAACCCATCATGGGAAAATTGTTGCATCACGTTCGGGCAGTGATGAGGAATAAATTCCTTCTACACACATAGGCTATATCATCGTTGGATACCCACGCGCTACTTTACAAATCATCGGCGCATTATAACATGCTACTCTCATCATGGGACAACAAGTAGTATCTTATTACGCGCAACTAGACAAATCTTCATTACATACCAGCTGGTGTCTTATAACGCGCTGCTCTCTACAAATAATCGTTAAATACCCATGGATGCCTTACTATGCGCTACAGTACTATACAATTTATCGTTAGAAACCCATGTGCGCATTATTACGCCCTACACTACAATCCATCATTGGATACCCACGGGATAAAGAAGTTAATTAAATAAAATTGGAGAAACACATTCATAAAATTCGAACTTTTTGCTGACATTGTCTATTCTCCAATCGTTACTGCCATCTCATATTTATATAAAGTCAAATTATAAATCCAAGAAAGTGAAAAGTGTGGTTGTGGAAGAAAAGTAAAACGCGATAGAAAAGGTAATATAACAAATATTTTTCCAAATATTTAGCTTCAACAGATGATTATGGTATAAATATTGATGGAAGCGTGTTCCCATGTTACTAAAGTAATAGAACCATTCTGATATTTAGAATTAGAATAAAAATATTGGTTTGTAGCTAGGCAATTCTTGCATTTCTAATTACATTGTATGCTCTTCTTTGGAGTGGTAAGATGATAGAACCAACGTATGTTATCATTTCATTAAAATGTATATAGTTATTAATATGAGTGAGGCTTTTGTGGCCTATGTCTTTTAACACATACAACCCGCCATGGTTGGTCAGATATGCCACTATGTTGATGAATTTTCTCTTGTATGAAAGCAGTCTATCTCCCTTACGAAGTGTGTATAGTAAGCCAAAGCACCAGGCTTTGCTGTCCATCTCGTATACGGAGAGTATATGGTTAACCAAGTTACTAAGCTTTGCCTGAATTAATAGCAGGAGGGGCACATTCAAGCGTTTTCCAAATGTACTGGTTGACATTAGGGGTTCGGCAGTAATCAGACGACCAACACTGGTGTGAAAAAAACCTTAATAAAAACAAACTTTATAAAAGAGCGGTATTAGTACGCACGTGCGAATATGAGATACATATAATACGTGGTTTTAAGGTACAATATGATGTTTTTTTTACATAATACCCTACACTTTTTTCTTGGCACCAAACAGTAATAACTGTGTCGAACAAAAGTGTAAATTAGTAAGATGCCATTACGGGACATAATGGGACCGATTTACTTGCGACACAATTTGAGACCATTTACCACAGAGCAAAATCATTGAAGACGTACAAAGCAAATTCATACTATGTTTTCAAATGTAGCGTGTACCAGCTTAAATTTTTTAACTCTTTAATATCTACAGACGTTCAACATTCTACATAACATGTACTTTAAAATTATTTTCATTAACTTGTGGAAAGTAAGATATCACGACTGCCATCAGTTTATTATGACTCCTTTTGCAGATTAAAGCGTTATCTATTTCGATTTTTAATTTGATATTCATCATAATGTGCTTAAGATGATATCCATGAAGCGCTCTGAAAGTGCCAACATTATTAAATGTTTTATTCTAAGTTTATGTCTTATATCATAAACGGTTTACTGCTTTAATCAACATTTTATGCACTTTTGCACGTACATTATCTACTGCTAAGAAGTAGTTCCGTTACAGATCATTCATTGTCATAGTTGAAGTGCGCTTGCCTTTCGTAATACGCTGGTAACGGTTAAAACACATAATGAGTACGATGATCTTGACCTTTGACCTACCAACCAGGTTTATGCTCTCTGCACAGCTGTTTGCCAACTTTAAAGTCAAAACCTTGCATAGTTATTAACTTATGTTCCTGATACGAAATATGAGGTTCAGAATTGACCTTTGATTTATGACCTTTACCTTTGATCTATTGACATGGTATATGTTCTGCACATCGTCTCATCATCATCTAACAGTATGCGAAGTTTAAAGTCTATACCTTGAATGGTTATAAGTTATGCTCCGGACACGAAATATGACGGGCTTACGGGCGGACGAGCACACACGATATCACATATTACGTCCGTTTTTTTTTTCAAAACTGCATATAATAAACATTCATCAGCCTATATATTTTTAAAGAGGAAAAAACATATCAATTACTTATTGTCATCCTATTTTTTTCTAATAATAAAACCATAAACAACTTTAAAACGCCAATTACGTTGCAATGTTGATGTCTGCGCTAAGTACATTTTTTACATTTTCCAGACAATAAGAAACACTGCATTTATGGATATATCCTGAGAGGCTAGCTTATATCCTGCCTGTTTAAACCTTTTTACATGAACAAAAACAATTATAGTTTCAGTTATCATTTAATGGAATATTTTGTACAAATAGTTATTACTGCACTTGGATTTCCAAATAACTAAGTTTTTATTCACGTGTGTATTGATTTCTTAGTACTTTTTTCCTTCTAATTGACATTTTAGTGGGCAGAAGTTCAAAGTACTTATGTACAACAGTTATTTTAACCGATTTTAAATTTACTTGACAGTATACAAGGCTGTAAGTATTAGATAATACAAAAAAAAAACTGATCCGTGTAAAGATTTATTAATCACTTTAAAGGCGATAACACTAAAAATGCGCTAAAATACTTTATTCAAAGCACAGTGAACGTCATGATAAAACATGATTTAAAGCACTAATTTAATGCCTGTATCTGGATATTTCTGAGGAGAATCTCTAAATTTCCTTCGCTTGAAAACAATTTCAGGGCTACTTTTTATCAGCGTATCAAACAATCGCTTGAAACATTCCTGACTGCAAGCATTTCCGTTAATCATTTGAAAGTAGGATATCATGGCCATCATCTGCACTTGATTCTTGTATTATATATCTAGATTTATAAGTTTATTTTTAGAACAAGCGAAATGCATTTAAGATGAAAGTACACTTAACCTTCGATAGCGACATAATTAGCATTTATTTTATTTCAATTTTACGTCTTCAATAAAAAAGGGTAGTATTTTTTTATCACGATTACATTGTTCAGTTTAGCTTCGGTAAAACATGGTGCTGATTTCTTTTTCTGTGACCAATTTGATGACTATATACTAAAAGATTTAATATACCTCCTGGAAAAGTCGTGTTATTTCATGGCAACAATGTTTGAATTTATCCAGTTTTGTCATGAAGGGATTGCACATCTAAATTTCTTTAAGAAAAATATTGATAAAGGTTTTAAGGGGAGCGGTGGTCTAGTGCTTAAGGTGTCGACCGCTCAACCCAGGGGACGTGCGTTCTTGCCCTAATTGGGCCACGACCATGACTTTTCATATATGACACCAGTAATGGTTTTTCCAGGAAGAGGACTCGAGAGTGGTTCAAATAAGCTTGCGGCTTTCATCACAATCGAGCTAAAATGAATTAGTATAAAACTAAATTGCTAGAAACACTGGAATGAATTGCTTTCATTTCTTACATGGGTCAGGTACAAGAACTGTTAAGTTTTGAAATATTGTATTCTTTTTTTGTATATTTTCGTACTTTGATATCATTCAAAATGTTTAAATGTATACTTGACCAGATTAGGTTAAAATCATTACACGCTTAAAATATGTATAGCTAAACATTACAAAATGTGTACTTCCACTATGATATGTTTCTAACAATGGACATACAGCGTGATATTCTTTATTTAACGGCGTACGCTAGAATTCCCTGTATACGAGATGGGCGAAATTTTTCCCAATATTAGAATTTCTTCAATAATTGATATTGAAGGACAATCATCTAAGAAAACAAAAATATGCAATAAAAATCATAGATCACCGGTATTGAAAAAGAATTATATGGCCTTGAAAACGACACTTTTGAGGAAAATGACATTTTAAAAGATGATGACATTTGCGGTTTTTTATTTGCAGAATAAAAGATCTGCCAGGACTTCTTAAATGTTTCAGAAGATTTTTCTTCTTTAATAAAGATAACGAGCCTATATCACATACTAGTATTTATTTTCAAAATTAAGCGAAAACGTTTTATCAAACTAAGATGCTTCCAGTTAAGGGGACGCATATTGCTACATTCACAGTTCATACAGAAATGAGGAAGGGGTGCATATTCAAGAAATCGATGGTGGGAAGATAAAAAACATATTCCTAAACTGATATAATACTGATGGACACCTGTAATATTCAGTACTTTGTGGATAATGATATGGTACTATGAATGTAATAGGAAAACAGAGGTCTTTGTGAAAGTACATTCAACACAAAATATTAAGCTTTTGCATAAGGAAAAAAGCAGGTTTTTTACAATACCAGTGTTACAAATAATGTTGACGTGATGAAATTTTCTTTCTAACACACCAGGTTTGCTTAAACATGTAAAAATTTAACGCCACGTCATTTCAGCTCGGGATGGACGCCATATTTCGCATTGATAAAAAATGTAAACAAAAAAATCAGAGTGGGATTAGCATTGCAAGGGCATAACATGACATTCTACACAATGAATACCTTAGAACAGATATCTAAGATGCTACACAGGTCAGGTGGGTTAAATGCATAACGTCGATCACTTGAAATTGGTGGTTAATTTTAGTTTATTTACATGGTTTTTAATTTTCCCACGACTTCTCGGCGATTCACTGCAAAAAGTATTACTGCGCCGGACAAAAGGTAACTCTAATAAACAACGGGAGACAACTTAGGTGTCAGCACGTGTATGATTTAAAAAAAAAACAACATGTCGATGATTATAATTTCTTATCAAATAACGAATCCTATTCAGAGATTCGTCTTTAATATCAGAAAATTATTAATTTCTATGGACATTTATCAAAAAATATTACTTACAATGGACTACTTTGCGCATCAAACTGGTTTCCGCTTCCGTTGTGAGGCACTTCCGTAATACTTTTTGACAACAATAACAAAACACAAAATGAATTAATAAAGTCACTTATAAACCGACTGCTACTTAGATCAGTTTAAGTAGTATAGTCACACCCTATAAACGACTGTATCCCCCGCTTCCTCTTGCGAGTGATCAAAACAATAAAATGACACGGAAAAGGTACGAATCGTCATTAAATTCATTATTTGGCTTTACACTCTATGTGTATTTAAGTTAAACGGTAAGTCTAACATAAATATGTGTATATGATGATATAATAGATGCAACTGACAGGTAATGTTTAAAAAAAGTTGACTGATCACACTCATTGCATGAAAATTCTCTCGACGATGTCAAGAAATTGATGAATATCACGCCAAATTGATTTGTAATCCAATTATCCATTTTGTTTTCTGTAATAAGTATGCATACTCCATAAATGTATGTAAATAAAATGTTTTGTTTCTGTTGCGTTTTTGAATGAAATTAATTTTTCTCTAGTCGGTAAACATTTACTGTATGCCGGCTTGCCAATTTTGATATTTGATCTGAATTCGTATTTGCGAATGATACTGTATTCCATCTTGCGATTACAAAAGGCGATTCATGTCCTTGAAATGCGTAAATGAAATAAAAAATATGCATATAAAATTGTTCCTTTTAATCAGTCGTCATGTTTATACTGCCATTAAATGTCGACACCCCCCGACCCCCACATGCGATGCTTATACTAATCCATTGGGATGGTTGGATTCGAGTGTCTGTGACTCGCTATCCTACTTAATTATATAATTTATTGAATGCTTCAGCATCGTTTACATGCAAGTGTTCAGAGTTGGCTTTACACTCATATACTATCATAAAATACGAATTAGAAACTGAATGTATACACAAGGTCCCTACCATGTCTTGCAAGAAATTAATCGTCGATTCCCTATGGAAATCGCACGAAGTAATGTTACCTTACGATTTCAAAATATCAGTGAGATGAGACAGGAGAGGACTATAGGTTGACCCCGTCTGTCTGTCCGTCTGCAAGAAAATGATCCTCTGATTTAAAAACAACAAACAAAACTATTTCACCGCAAGTATCCTGCGGATGAACGTATAAATAGAAAAGGATAACGATATATTATCGGAAAAGTGGATTAAGTCCTTATTAGTAATTCAGAGTTAACTTCATGGTGAATCAGTCAACAAGATTCAAAAGCAGCACAAAATAGCCGAATGGCCTAATGGTTTAACCCCGTTTCTCAATAATATACTTTGATAAACATGTTATCGTTACAAATACAGCCGACATGTTTACTGACTGTCAAGATTTACCGCTATTTCTGATGTTAGAAATAGTTTGCATTTGATAGTGATAACGCACACACGCCAGGAATATGTACTTGCGGATTTGGTCGTTTTCATTGCTTTTTACAGTTTACAGTTTATTAATCAAGTCAATTGTAACAATAACAAGTCATACTAACAAAATCAGATTGGCATGTAAAATCTGACAAATCGTTGCAGAAGTAACTGATGATGTGGAGGATGAGAACTAACTATTTATTTAAAAGTAGACATCATTTTTTTTTTACAGAAAACAGTCAGTTTTAACAAAGTATTCTTATTGTAATTGTTCATAAGGTCAGACAATTTGAGAGTATCTGGATATTTAAAATAATATTCATCTATATATCAAATATATAGATGAATATTATGTTGATAGGAAAAAAAATATTACATTTTTTATTAACTTTGAAATATATTTTTGTAATAAAAAGGAAATTCATCTCCTAAATATGTTACAGTTACACAAATGACAAGTACTTTGTTTTCCTGCATTGTTTTCAAATCTACCTTTTTCTATTGGCAACATGATTCATGCATCTGAATTTACAAAGTGAAATGCTAAGGTCAAAAGGTAAAAGCTTGAAATATTTTTCAAATACAAATTCGTGTTTATACATTCTATAATTTAAACATTTGCTTGGGTTATTAACTGAACAGTTCCAGTTTTGTATAAACTGATCTTTAATTCAAGTGTTAACAGCATTTTAGAAGGAGTTACAAGAGCGAATCTTCTGATCTATCGACTAATTAGATATACCAAGAGAATCAAGACTTTCTTTAAAATAACATAACCAGTTAAATTTCTTGTTTTGCCTCTGAGACAGTGAGAGAAGTTCTGTACAAAATATTACAAATTTTATTTTCCTTGGAGCTTATTAACTTACTCCAAAAACTCCCTGAATTTACTAATAACTGCAAACATAGCTTTGCGTGCTTGGTCAACTAAATGAGCCTCAGTTCTACGAACTTGCCATTGAATGAAAATTGAATACCTAGGTATGAGAAGTAGCCAGCAATTTCTAAATATTACCACTCTAAAATTGAAATACTGAAGCATTACGTATACCTCTCTTATTTTTCAAAAATATGACAACTTTAGCCCTATGAGGTGCAATACTCTGACATAGCATTAAGAGCTGACTGGAGGTCATTAGGGGTCTCTGCTAAGGTTACTGTGTCATCAGCATACAATAGCAAATATAACTTGAAGAAGAAAACTTCAAAATCGTTTTCACTTAACATATGACTAGCATTATCAGAAAATAACTGAAGACCATGAAATTTACTAGACAAAAAGCTATTAATCATTCCAGAATAAAAAAAAATAGAATAGGAAAAAGATTTTCACCTTGTCTAACTCCTGTATCACAAAAAAATCAGATGGAGTATTGTTTGATTTTACACAAGACTTCGCTTTATCATACATGTTGAGAATAATTTTAAAATATTTATCATCAATATTGTAACTTAGAATCTTTCGCCGCAGAGCAATACGATTGACTGAGTTGAGGGAAATTTGGTTAATCCAGAAAAGCACAGTAGAGTTTTTTATTATTGACAAAATACATATCTATTAACAATTTTAAAGAAAATATATGATCAACAGGGCTATAATGTTTTCTAAATCCAGCCTGTTCTTCACACAATATGTTATTGACCTCAAAAGTGTTTAACCTAGTGTTTTATAAAGATGTGAACAACTTTCCAAAACAGCTTAATATAGTTATGCCTCTGTAATTGTCAGGGTTATTAATGCTACCCTTGTTCTTGTACAAAGGTAAATAACATCATTACTCCAGATATCGGGAAAAATACCCGACAACGACAGACGACGGACACAGGGTAATCACAAAAGCTCTTCTAGAGCACTTCTTGCTCAGGTGAGGTAATAGACCCTCATTTTTTTCCTCTAATGGCACTACTGCTTGTAAAATGGGGACTTATTTCATTCTCAGAATGTATTTTCTGTAAAATAAGACAAGGTTCATGTTAAAGTTCATGTGTTTATGGCAAATATAAAGACAAACCTAAAATAAAGCTGATTACTGTGCGACGCTGTCAAGAAAGCGATCCACAAAGGATTAGTGAATTCAATCTGGCGCCGCTTCACCCCATTTACTGTTCATATTCTCACATGTTATTAATTGCAGTTGCATATATTAGTTGGTTTGAAATTCTAGAAAATATAGTCTTGTATGAGACATCGTCGCATTACGGTCTCATGATGGCGAACATTTGTGCCAAGTTATTTCAAAATCCCTTCATGTATAAAGAAGTTATGGCACTGACACGAAACACAGACCATGTTTCTCCTTTAAGTGTAACTTTAAAAAGAAAAAGGAAAGTAATAAGATGGGCATTAACTACATATGGCCGATGTTTGTATGAAAACTTTGAGAGAGGTAGGTGCAATAGCACTGAAGTAATTGCACGACCAAATATATTAGGACACATATACAAACACATCGAACAGACAGACCGCATGGTGACTGCTTTATACCACCCTCCTTCAAACATTGTTTGCGGGTTCTAAATATGAAGAAATACTACAGGAGCATAGGAAACGCCGACATTTTGTAAAGAAGTCACTCACAAACAGGCATACAGTCCATCTACCGAACTCGCAAGCACTTGTACAGAAATTAAGCAAGCATGCATACAGTCAGGAAATAGCACTGAATCTTCTTTCCTTTACGGTTATAAACAAATTCGAGAATTTATCAATGATTTTATTTCATTTTACCAAACTAGTATTGTTTCGTTATCCATGAAACAGTGGAATTTACATATAGGTCATTCTTCCAGCAAGAAAATAAGTACTTGTGACGCCGACAATGTATAATTTCTGGACAAAATCAGTGATCAATCGAGTTTTTGCTATAATTCTACCTGTCATCAGACTAGCACATTATATACAGAAACAAGTCATGTTCACGTTCTAATAAAATGAAAATATATATACCTTTAAAGCTAATCAGTCACTTTAAAATGCTGTTTTTCAACGTTTAGCTGTTAGTTTATTGTTTTGATCACTCGCAAGAGGAAGAGGGGAAATACAGTCGTTTAAAGGGTGTGATAGTTGTTGTTACAACATTATACTTGTTCATTACGTTATGAGATAAAGCTTTTCTTGAACTGTATAATCTATTAATTACGTTTAGACGATATTGCATTTACAACTTATCTGACCCCGTTTTTTACGTGAATGACAGTATTCTCGTGAAACTCGTGCAAACAGAGTTATGAAAAGTATGGTGGAGAATTCAAGGACAAATTATAAATGACATTAAAGTGAGGATAACTGTATATTTGTCCAGTTGTGATCATTGACATTCCTGCTGTGTATTAGTAAGTTTTGTGAAAAAGATTAGAATGTTACTTTTGCACATATACACATTGATTGGACCTCTCAACCAAATTTCATACCTTATTTTAGGGATTTTTAAGACAATACATTTTCAAAAGTTTGTTCAATGTGTTTTGATATTTAAGTGCATTGTAGTTCATGAATAACAAGTTGAAAATTAATAATGGAAACATTTCTAGGTCCTTATTGTAAGCCACTCGACTTCTGTAACGATAAATGTTTAATGTATTAAGGGGAATATACTCTTTTAGTTTTGGAATGTGGCATTCCTTAACCACTATATCTTTTCTTATGCACTACTTTGTAAACAAACTAAATAATGTGTTTTAGCTTACATATGCAAAACGAAAAGCAAGACAGTGAACGGGTACAGGACATTTTTATGAGCTCACCTGTTAAAGATGGGAAATAATAATAAAATTAGGTTTTCGTACAAGTAAAAGTCTTTGTTTCTTTCAGATAATTAACATAAATATGAATTACGTCGGGGTCGTATGTAGTAGCAGCCACTTATACTTTTAATGCGGTCTTAATGTTGCCTTTTTGAAAAACCATTTTCTTTCCTTCTTATCTTCTTTCCCTTTTTTTATGATATTCCTTGAGGGTCCGGACCCCTGGACCCCTCCCCCGCCCCTCTGGACCCGCGCATGAAATTGATTTTATGGACTGCCTGTTTCTTTCCTCTGAGACAGCAGCACGTATACATGTATATGAAACTCAAACTTCAGTAATCGCCTTTTTTTCGGAATAACATTGAGTATAAAATATGACTACATTTTTATCGGTGTAACACTTGGGTAACAGTGTTCCGGAGACATCATTTTTCTTTGTGTCTTAAAGGCCTCGGCTGTTATTTGCGGAGAGCCAAAATGCAATGACGAGAATTACCTATAAAAGTCCTAGTCACACGTGCGACCATTACAATACATTTATTTCAAAGCGATCAACTTAAACACAGAGTAAACTTGATATAACTGCATGGCCGGCTCCTGCGGGTGTCCGGGGATGGGTGGTTCCGATCCCCTTCCTGGAATGAGTTTAACTAAAGTATAATTTGTAGTTTCATGCACTTTTATATTACAACGTATGTGACAAATACGTTTCAGTGTAAACTATCGCAAATGACCAAACGAATATGTCACATTAGACAAATGTCCATTTTACGGTCGAATATATCACAGACGTGTTACATATTCGATCTGTGACATATACGGCTCAATAATGCTGCCCCTGAAAATGTCGAAAACAATGGATCCATCTGGTGCATTCTTAGCGTTCAGAGGTACTTTTTTGGTATTGACAATGGAGCAGTTTTGTGACAAAATCAACACAAATAACATGCAAACTATAGTCATGTTTTATCAATTGTCAGACTTATTCTTGCGCAAGTATATCGGAATTTCTTAGCTCGATTTCTGAGGAGTTTGTTTGGGGAGGGTTTACCTAGGAATATTTAACATAAAAATTGTAAAGAGCTTTTTAGGGGCTTGTGCAAACTTTGTCCGATTTTACATGTGCGAGCATAGCGAGCGAGAAAAAAAAATGCACATTTCTCTCCTAGAACAAAAGATAAATTATCTATGCGAGCGTAGCGAGCGGGAAAAATTAATTTTTATATTTTTTCAGTCAGAACAAAGACAAATTATGTACGAGAACGAGAAAAAATGTGTATTTTGCACTTATCTGACCCAGAACATAAGACAAATTATTACCTATGCTCCGGTGATTTTAGAGGGGGGCGCGCGGGATCCGCTTGTGAAATTCGCTGCTAACAGAAACATACGATTGTTCCCATAAATAAACATTTACCTTTCAGACTGGCCAATAGTGGACAGTCTATCGTTAATATTCGTGGCAACCTTTTTCATTTATTTCAAAAACTGTTTTGGTGCCTTTAAAAATATTCTTAGAACATATACCAGTTTTCAATATCTTTTAACTGCCATTTGTGACGAAAACATGCACAGAGACCTGCCAAAATTTCAAATCTTGGTATAATATTATCAATTCATTTAACATCATCAAAGGATTTTCAGAAATGTTGTCTGACAATTTAATGGTAGAAATATTATTTACAGATGTTGTTAATTGTGTTAATATAAAACATATGCATTGCTGCAACTGTTGTTGGCACAGTTAACTCGTGCTATATAGGTCTAACTATAGTAAAGGAACCAGCGTGGGAGCCATCTGGTCTAATCGCGTAATGGCGGACAGGTTTTTGAACACTCATTTTTCACTTAGCATGGCCACAGAGGTCTAAATTAAAGCTGTTTTCTGTTTACATTTCATTTTGGATCTGTTTTTGACATTTTGGTAGGAACAAATGGGAGAGGAGGTTGTATTAGGTCAACTCAGTTTTAGTATGAGTACTACTCCTAGGTCACAGCAGTGTGAATTTGATGTTGGTTGAGTTCTGCTCTACCCGGGATTAGCATCGTGCCAAAACAAGTCATTTCTTTTCTAAATGTGTTACTTTTTGTCCGGCCATTAAATACTAGAGAAATGGTGAAGCATGATCTGGTTTTTAGTATTTTCAATGGCACATTGCAGTTATAGTTGGTAATGTGTGCGTCTTGGGAAACTAGTTTATTTATTAGCCGTCCTTACATGTACAAACACTGCAGGGCACTAAGTGCAACAGTGTTTCCCTTTTTCCATTTAGAGGCCTGTAGCAGAATGCCACACAATAATGAAGACGTTATAAAACTATGGACAGCATCTCCAGAGAACTTGCTCAAGAATTGAATGACTCAATATTCATGTGCTGAGTGGCAGAATTGTGACAAGTGAGTGAGTGAGTTGGGTTTTACGGTGAATCGACACAAAACGGTCATATATCGCCGCGAAGTTATATTGAAAACGCCAATTGTAAACTAAAATCAATTATGTAAAAATGCAAAGCACATTATGTAAAAATGTAAAGCATATCGAAAATCATTTATGTAAAGATGTAAAGCATAGCACATCTAAAATCATTTATGTAAAGCATATCGAAAATCATTTATGTAAAAATGTATATACGTATGTGTTAAAATATCAGCTGCAAACATAATAATATTGCAAAAGATGTGAATAAAATTATGAAATGTCGGAATGTTTATAAATTCCTATCTGCTTTAAAAACGATAAAATATTTCCGAATGAAACTTTTTCAAATAACTCTTTCAATGATTGAACGTCATAGTATGTACTGCGTTATGGGGCAAAGTCCACACAGTCGATTAAAATATGTTTAATAGTTAGCGGTGTTTGACATGGTACACATTTTAGTTGATTTTCCTATTTCAAAAGATAAGAATGGGTCAAACGGGTATGACCTATTCGACAACGAGAAAGAACAACTTCCTCCCTGCGAACAGATCTGTTCCCTTGGTGCCATTCCCCTAGAGTAGGTTTAATATCATGAAGTTTATTGAATGAAGCAGTGTTCCATGACGATTGTCATTTAGATAAATTGTATTTGTTTACATTGGGCCTAAAATCGGTGGTAATTTCAAATTAGACTGTGATAATGAAAGAGATTTCTTTGCTGCAGTATCAACATCCTCGTTTCCATGAATACCAACATGACTGGGAATCCAACAAAATATGATAGACTTTTTTAAAGATAGTTCATGAACTCTGAGAAGAATACTTTGAATGAAAGGATTTTCCATAGTTCGGTTATGAATTGACTGTAAAACAGAAAGCGAATCGGAAAAGAATTGTGACAAATTTGTATTCAATACAAAACAGTAATTGAAAAAAAAAGACATAACTCTAAAACAGAATTCAGGACTAAATTCATGTTGCAAGTTTAGAACTTCCTCTATAAAGAAAATCCTAGTGTAAATGTTTTGCAGTCAAATTTGACAAGTTGAGCGAATTCATAAAGAACTGTTAATGTCATTACAGAAAATCGCAAAGCCAGAAATTGATAATGCTCAATTTTTAAATTACAAACGGTTAGTACAAGACGACTTGTTTTGTAATTATATAAACAGGAAAGTTACCGTTTAAAAGAAGAGCTTCAGCACTGGACAGATCGGTACGAGTCTCTATCAAGTGAATTTGGAAAGGACTGTATAAGAACTTTATGTGAAAAAGCAAAAATTGCAAAACCTTTTAACCAGAAATATGATCAAGAAACTAAAACCGTGAGAGTGTAATTGAGAAGAAAGATACTTTGATAAAAGAAAAGGAAAGAGACATTGGAAATAAGGAAAGAGAGACTGAAAACAAGAGAGAAGAGAATGAAAGTTCGGTGGGTAAAGTAAAGGATTTACAAAAAGAGACTTCCCAAGGCGGTTCCCCACTGTGTTCCTTTATTTGTACGTTTTGTCCTCGTGTGTTTGCTTTGTATGTAAGTATGTGTGCGTTGGAAGTGTGCACATCTGCGTGCTGTGAGTTCTGTGTTGGAGAGGTTGCGTTTTTGGAACATGGCATTCCCTATTTGATATTTATCATTGAGTTGTAACTTTTAGAGGTCACTGTTTTAATCACCTTTATCATGCAGCGGCATGCACATTTTAAGATTTGTAAGATATACGACACTTCCTGTCCAAATGGGCCGACCCAAATGACTTTCTTGAAAAGGATTACGTTTTATGGGTTGGTCACTTCTAATATCAGTAATTCTGCAAATATCACGTATTACGCAATCAATATTTCATGACAAGTAATCAGCATTAGTGTGTTAAAGAATTTATTCAGATCCCTTAGATTTCTTGAAAATCTTTTGAAATATTTGTATAAAATAAGAGTTTCACGTGAAAACATACTGCGATAAAGTATACGAAAACTCTGGTAAACACTTATTTTGGTCTATTAAAATTGTGGCGAAATCCTGGATAAGTTAAAATCAATAATTACAAGGTATCTACACAGTCTGTACATACGATTTCTACCTTGTATACCACTTTACCACATAATTTAATAAATGACAAACTAACTGCCCTAATTCAAAAGACTTTTGAGGGAATGCTACATTTCTCGCGTGCAATTTTGATAAATAAAATCTGTAAAGTAGATTCCTCGGAAACACCGAAAACAAGCCAAAGCCTTTTTAAGTAGCAATATTATTAAACATTATAAAATGTGGACCTGTGACGAACTTTGTAAAGCCCTTCCCTTTTTATTGAACAACATTTACATCAGGTTAGGGAATGCAGTTTTTGGACAAATAGTTGGTATTCCCATGGGAACAAATTGTGCACCCCTTGTCGCAGATTTGTTTTTATATTGTTATGAAAGAGACTCTATGTTGAGCCTTTCTCCAGATACACAGGCAGATATTATAATTGCATTTAATAATACATCACGCTATCTGGATGATATTCTTAATATGGATAATCCGTTTTTTGGTCAATTGGTGATAATTATTTATCCTAGGGAGCTTCAGTTGATTAAAACTAACAATTCGGATATTGATGCTTCATTTTTACATTTAAATCTCTCTATTTATGACAATATTATACATTCCAAAATTTATGACAAGAGGGATGATTTTAATTTTAGTATTGTAAATTTTCCCCATTTGGATGGGAATGTACCTCAGGCTACATCTTATGGGGTATATATTTCTCAATTAATTCGGTTGGCAAGAGCGTGTAGTCATGTCAAGGATTTCAATAAACGTAATCGATATATTACAAGTAAACTTCTTCAGCAATGCTACCGATATTCGAATTGCGTAAATATTTTGCTAAATTTTCCTATCGTAATTTTGATTTGGTTTTAAAATTCAATAGTAATTTAAGGCATCGCCACAGTCACAAATCAGTATCAGTTTATATTTTCAAGCCAAGTATTTTTCTCTTGAAAATTGCACTAAAGCCGTAACAGCCGGTCAAATTATCATCAACATAAGAAGCATATGATGATTTGAAAAGTCGCCCCGACTTCATCTCAGTGTTGTTATATTTTCTGGTCCTTCGGGATCATTGATTTCAACTCATTTAGATTTGAAGATTGAATAGTGCTTAAGCCGGTGCTAGGGTGCGTGGGCAGTGTTGCATTTTCCATTACTGCTCATGAACAGACTCAATCAAACCGAGTCTGCAATTTTCACTGTTTGTCTTGTTCTCGGTGCTTCCGAGGGATCTTCTTTCCAGATTTTATTTACTTCACAACAGCGGGTGTTGAGTGCTGTGTGGCGGCCGTGAAAAGTCGCCCCGACTTCATCTCAGTGTTGTTATATTTTCTGGTCCTTCGGGATCATTGATTTCAACTCATTTAGATTTGAAGATTGAATACTGCTTTTGAATACTGCTTAAGCCGGTGCTAGGGTGCGTGGGCAGTGTTGCATTTTCCATTACTGCTCATGAACAGACTCAATCAAACCGAGTCTGCAATTTTCACTGTTTGTCTTGTTCTCGGTGCTTCCGAGGGATCTACTTTCCAGATTTTATTTACTTCACAACAGCGGGTGTTAAGTGCTGTGTGGCGGCCGTGAAAAGTCGCCCCGACTTCATCTCAGTGTTGTTATATTTTCTGGTCCTTCGGGATCATTGATTTCAACTCATTTAGATTTGAAGATTGAATACTGCTTTTGAATACTGCTTAAGCCGGTGCTAGGGTGCGTGGGCAGTGTTGCATTTTCCATTACTGCTCATGAACAGACTCAATCAAACCGAGTGTGCAATTTTCACTGTTGTCTTATTCTCGATGCTTCCGAGGGATCTACTTTCCAGATTTTATAGTACATATGCCGCTTGTAAAATGTTTGAGTCTCGTTTAGACCGAAAGTTTACCCTAAATATTGAAATCTTACGTGCAATCAAACTCCAATATAAAAAATATTACAAAGACAAAATTTAGTTCATTTCAAAGTATAGTATGTATACTGCAAACTCTTATGGATTTTTGTCAAAATTGTTCCTGGTTATTGCCTAGGACACAAAAAGACAACCCCATGTAAATTTAATTTAAAATGTTGTTTGTACATGCATTATTGACGGCAGGTAACCAGGTAAACCTGTACATAATCCTATAATATCACCTGTTTATATACATGTAAATTATGTGTGAACAGATAACACAAATTGGATAAATTGATGGTGTTGGGATTTTTGCGTATAATTCAGTAATCGGGTAAAATTTCAAAATAATTTCTTTAGACTTTATTCTTCACAGTCTGCTTTATAATTGGCTGTAATTATCTTTTAAATGTATTGACTGCACAAAAAAATTGCAAAATTTTGTCATTTTGGCAAGGGAAAAATATCGAATAAAGGCATAATACAGGTAGTGAAATGCACATCCTTTTACTTGCATATGTTCACATAGATATTTAAAACATAATTATGACAAAATTACTGACTTTACCACTTAGTCATCTTTTATTTTATGAAAATTTGCATGTAAAATTTTGAGTCAAATGGCCGCCACTGTGGACGATGCCTCAAAGACACTTCTGCGAGAAGGTATTTCTAAACCCGTTTTTATGGAGATGTGTGTGGTGCACGCGTTTGCGTGCTGGGGGGTTCGTTTTGAGGAGGCTGCGCTTTTGGTGCGTGGCATTCCCTGTTTGATATTTCTCTTTGTTTTTTTACAAACTTCGTAAGATCTTGGGTCATGGCAATTTTCCAACTGTATTTGGTAAAATTATAAAACGTTTTATTAAAAGAGGTTATGACCCGACTGTTTTAAGACTTAACCGCATGTTTAGTGTTCAACCCGTTTACAGTTGGACACTACGCTTCCCTCTTTGATTTTGCCTGACGGAAGAGGGGGAGGACTCTATGATAAGCAGTTTTTAAATCCTACCAGGACTGAACTGTTTTGATATCTGTCTTCTGGCCTGTTTCGACGGGCCCTTAAGGGTGTTTCTCTTGTTGCTCTGTCTTCTGAAAAGGCATTGAGTACATACGTTTTTTTGGTTCTTAAGGTTTGCTTTTTATATATTTATACACAAGCATTTTTGTGTTTTACATGCCATGCCTTTTTGTTTTCATTACGTGTGTTAGAGATTCACCTCGAGTGGATTACTTTTATTTACACTGTCCCGTATCTTTGGAACATGTTGGGGGTAAGAGTGCGGCTGGGTGCGCACCATAAACTGGTTTAAGCTCTCCAGTGGTGTTTTTGCCACTGACCGTTCCAAGGCGGTGTCCACTGTGTTCCTTTGTTTGTTCGTTTTGTCCTGTGTGCGAATGTGCGCGTCTGCGTGATGTGGGTTTCGTTTTGGGGAGGCTGCGTTTTTGGTGCGTGGCATTCCCTGTTTGATATTTATTGGGTATTTTTACCGTTACAGCTTTTGGTTTGATTATGTGGGCTACCAGATTTTTTTTAAATAATAGACTTTCAATGTTACGGCACACACTCTCGCATACAAAGCAAACGCACGAGGCAGTCTGTAATAACGGAAGTCTTGCTGAAGAAGTTTAGTATACTTGTAATATATTGATTACGTTCATTGAAATCCTTGACATGACTAGACGCTCTGGCAATCCGAGGTAATTGAGAAATAAATACCCCATAAGATGTAGCTTGAGGTACATCCCCATTCAAACTTCAAGAACAGACTTAATAATAGCATACTTAGTCTATTAGATAGAAGAATGTGTCGTGATTTAATACATATGTTACTATATATAGTAACAAAAATGAATGCGTTTTAGCAGATTATTTCTTTCACTCACTGATTATCACTTATCGGCCCGGGCCGAAAACTCATAATCATAATCGGCCCAGTGAACACATGCGCGTGAAACCAATAGCCACAAATAACGTCATCATGGTCTGTGCGCTTTCAACATGGCGGGCGAGCGAACGTTTGGGTCGTTAGAAAACCGTTTGTAAAACTTGAATGCTGCTATAAGCGTGTCAGAAAAGGACACATGATTTTATCGAATTATTAGAGATGCGAACAATTTAATGAGCTTGATAGATACATAACTACGAATTTCTCTCCTTACCGTCAAGAAAGAATTACCGTCAGGAGTTGTAATTACTCCCTTTGTGTAGTGCAACCAAACATTTTTATTAAAGACAGTAAAACACGCCAGAGCCGGGCCGGGAGGTGATAATCGGCCCGGAATTCATAATGTCCCTCGAGCCATTATTCATTTTCCGGACCGATTATCACCTCCCGGCCCGGCTCTGTCGTGTATTAACCTCTAAATAAAGCCAGCTTATTTCAAAAGTCAGCTGTATCTGTCAACATTGGTACTGGAGGAATGCAGAATTTGTCCGCGTGAAACATAAAGAAACAAACACATTTAGAAGGTTTTGCTTTCTCTTATAACCGCAGCAAAATAAAATAAAATACTGTTGGATAGATGATTTCTGATATCACAAGATGTCCCGTTAGCATTTGTTTTGGGTTTTAACGCCGTTTTTTGACAGTATTTCAATCATGTAACGGCGGGCAGTTAACCTAACCAGTGTTCCTGGATTCTGTACCAGTACAAACCTGTTCTCCTCAAGTAATTGCCAACTTCCCCACATGAATTATCCGAGGTGGAGGACAAATGATTTCAAACACAATGTCTTTTATCAAATCGTCATGGAGAACATACGCCACGCCCGCATCCGTAGACCAACGCTCTCCCTACTGAGCTAAGCGGACGGGCTCCCGCTAACATAACCTAGGTCTTTGCTAATAGACAGTTTAGTAACTTGTGTGTAGGACCTATACGCTGGAAGTCGTATTCCTGGGAATAACCAAAATTTGCCTCTTTAGGTGGGTGAACATTGCAGAAATTACCTGACCCGACATTTGAATCCTGGACCTCGGGATTGACAGTCAAGCGTCTTACCATTAGACGACCAGTAATAATAATTATGGACATAGAATACACGAAATGACATATTTTAACAATTACAAACAGTGTACGTCCCTAGTTATTATAATTAATAAGAAATGATATGTTGGTTCCAAATTACCATGAAATCAATTGATGATTTTGTCTCAACATGTAAAGGATTCAAGAATACCTCATTTCGTTGGCAACTGCATTGAGATTCGTCACTTTATAAGAGATACATGTATGTATTTAAAAAATACATGAATGTACTAAATTATTTCATGTACCAAACAGCTGTTTCAATTCTTCAGTGTTCATTAAGATAAGTTCTCTCGAAACTTTTGCAGAATATATACCATCTTATTCCAAAAGCAAAGTTCCATCATTCTAAATAATCACAATTTAACACATCTCCTGCTTTCCTAATCAGCTCGGCACGCAATGCTTGTTTTGAACAGAGTAAATCAGTAACATTACACGCATTGTAATAAAAAGTTATGTTAGAAAGAAATTTTTTACATTCAGTATAGAAATCGACTACTTAATTTTCAAAACTAATTAAAGGTTTTAGATTTATGTTAATAACATCTTTCAACAGAACCAGTCTAAAGTTATATTGACTTTAAACTATGCAAGAAGAGAAAGTTTCCAACGGAATGCAGGTTACAATGCTAAATATGCCAAAAGAATGCGGTCAACTATTTAAATATAATGCTCGCCATTTCCTATGAATTTGCTAGTATAATATTATTAAGACTTTGACAGTCTTACTAACGCTCACAGGGACTGAGCTACTTTGATACGTGTAGTTGTCATTTGAGTCTGTTTTCTCGTATCCTTATTTGTGTTTCACATAGTTCTGTCTTCCGCATAACCTAGTGCAAACATTCGTATATACAGAGCATTCATGTGTCTTTGTTAAGGGAATAACTTTGCGTTGAAAAAGTTACACCGCATGTTTTGTGACCTCGTATTTAAGCATATCTGCATAATACACATTCATTCATAGAGGACTAATTTCATGGACTTTGTGCTTGGGTCACGATTAACTAAATGAATAAGTAAAATTCCCATTCGTTTCGTATACAGTAGTAGAAATGCAGGAATTCTTATCTCCGAGAATTAGTTGTTCTAGCCAATGCCAACGAAATTACATGGTTTACATAGTTTTGAGGAGGCTGCGATTTTGGTACGTGGCATCCCCTGTTTGATATTTGTCTTTTTTTTGTTTTACAACACATCTGCACATACGTTGTAAACGTTTTTGTTGTTTTAATTTTAGTGGCTACGGTTTGTAATACATGACGTGACGAAGTAATTTTCGGATAACTTGTTTTAGATGAAGCTCATACCGACCTTCTATACGAACTGTATTTTGATATCTTATTCGGTTAAAAAAACACCCGCCCGCTTAGTTCAGTAGGTAGGTCTATGGATCGCGGGGCCGTGAGTTCGATCCCCGGGCGGGGCGTGTGTTTTCCGTGGCTATTTCATAAACGACATTGTGTCTGAAGTCATTAGTCCTCCACCTCTGATTCATGTGGGGAAGTTGGTAGTTACTTGCAGAGAACAGGTTTGTTCTGGCACAGAATCCAGGAACACTGGTTAGGTTAACTGGCCGCCGTTACATGACTGAAATACTGTACCATCGTTTATATGACTGAAAAAAAAATTGTTGAAAAAGACGTTAAACCCGAACATAAACACACTGAAAAACCCATATACATATCATCATCGGTCATTTCAACGAAATACAAGTTACTGAAGTATCATAAAATCCCTGACACGCCTGCACAACTGGAAAAAAGATAATTGGTATTATACAAAGACAAATATATTTCAATTGTGTGGGATTAATAAAATATAAACACTCTGGTAGCACTTGTGGTCAAGTGTTGCAAAACAGCTAATAATGTTCGCACTTACGGAGATCTGAATGGTCTTTTCTGAGCAAAATAAAATCTGGAAAGTAGATCCCTCGGAAGTATCGAGAACAAGGCAAACAGTGAAAATTGCAGACTCGGTTTGATTGAGTCTGTTCATGAGCAGTAATGGAAAATGCAACACTGCCAACGCCCCCTAGCACCGGCTTAAGCAGTATTCAATCTTCAAATGAATTGAAATCAGTGATCCCGAAGGACCAGAAAATATAACAACACTGAGATGAATACATCAATGAAGGATTGTGCAATGTAATACCTTTGTACTGCAATACATTTGTGTTTTTGCCATTGATACACAACATTGCATTTAGAATATAGCTTTTGGGTGAACGTTAAGATGTAGAGCATTGATTCTACTGTAAAGTTTAGCATGAACTCGAAACAGATAGAAAGACACAAACACAAAACATTTAGGCCTAAAAAAAGATTGTTTGTTTCCGGTACCATGCTAAAAAAATTAGGGTAGGTAGGTTAGCATTTTTTATGGATTTTTGTATTAAGTGGGACTTTTCGGAAATTATTTTTGTGTAAAAAAATGAATACTGTTCGTGGGGTGTGGGGTATGCCTTTACAGCATCAGCATCAGCAAATGTTGAGTTCTGCTCAACCCGGGGCTAGAGGGCGTGGACGGTAGCATGCATTTCCACTACCGTCCATCAACAGGCTCAATCAAACCGAGCCTGCAACATTTTCGTTTTTGTCGTGTTGAACGACCTGTGAAGTTTCCACTTTTTTCTATTTTGGTATCATTTTCATCTAAGGAACAAAAGCATCTTAATTTTATGTCTGTTCACTCAACTCTATACACTTCCAGACCGATAATTGCCTCTCTTACCTTGCATACGATCAGTGCGGGTAATAAATTTGGAAATAAGCTTTCTGTATTTAATACAAAATGTTACAACAAAACAGGCTAATCTTAGATATGTATGATGTATTCCTCCTATCATTGAAGATAGAATGCATTCTTAATCATGGACTTTCCAGAGAAATTAGAACTTTATTCTATATGAATTGATAATATCAAAATAAATTAGTTTAGGAACAAGAGTGCCAGAATGTCACAATATACGCCCATCACGGCAAATTTTTTTACACTAGCACCCGTATTTGCAAATGGAATTTAAATTTTATGGTTGTTTAGTAATTATTTTGTTTTTCTAAGTCCACAAAAAAATATTACCATGTAGAGATACCTTAGAATACACCTAAAATTTGACAGTAACATATATACCGCCTCGGTAGCCTAGTGGTAGAGCGTCCGCTTCGAGTGCGGGATGTCGTGGGTTCGATCCCCGGTCGCGTCATACCAAAGACAATCTGTAATCACCGAAGTAATGCCTCTTGTAGATATCAGCAAGGCGTTGTAAAGAACAAGAAACCAGTCGGCAGGTCTCTTAAGACGTAAAAATGTACTGGCAGCTTCCTCGGTAGCCTAGTGGTAGAGCGTCCGCTTCGATCCCTGGCCGCATCATACCAAAGACGTAAAAATGGTACTGGCAGCTACCTTGCTTGGCGCTCAGCATTAAGGGGATAGTGCTAGGACTGGTCAGCCTGGTGTCAGTATAATGTGACTGGGTAGGGTACCATGCCACGTGTCTACGACGTGATATTCAAGTGAGGCAGCACTATAAAGTTTGGCATTGTGCTCACTGCTACAAGTCGTTTAAATGACTGAAAAATTGTTGAAAAAGACGTCACAAACACACACACACATACACACACACACACACACACACACACACACGTTTACCACCATTTTGACGTAACGCCCATTATTTGTAAAAACATTTACTTCAAGCAATATGGAAAAATTAATGCAGTATTTAAACGTTAAGATCTGGATATCCTTAGGACGGCCAGCATATATTTATGCAATCTCGCCAGGCATATATATGTTTTTGACAACACAATGATGTCACTCGACCTTCAGTTATTTCCGGAAGTAAAGAAAATGAAAGTAGAAATCCTAAATTTGAAAACGAAAGCTTTTTTCTGACGCGTACATAGTCAGGGGTCACGAGCAGGGGTCATGTATTACCTGGGCTTTAACTGTTTTCAGCTACGAAAAGATATTTGAGCTCGGGATAAACACACATCCCACAGGGGTCCGTAACGGACCAAGGGCAGATCGATAATTTTGGAACTTCATCGAATAGCTCAAAAGGTCATTTTTGATGTCTGAGAATGTCAGTATAGCCTCAGATGTAAGATATAACCGTATTTGAGAGCAGCAGACCTAGACATTTCAGAAATATTTTCAAAATAAATTTCGTGTAAAAATGTTGTTTCTACGGAAGCGTTAAAGGCCATCAGACGCTAATACGTTTAGTACGTTAAGGCTGCGGAAAGGATATGCGAACAGCTTCTGTTTTATTTCGTCAAGTTGATAGACTGATGTGGTCGCTCTTGGAATTGCGCAGACTTACCAAGCTTGCGTAACATCCAGCGAAAGACAAAACATAGTTCCAGAAAATACTGCTAGTATTTTATTGAGTCGGGTACCTCTGAAAGCATTGGAATGTCTCTTATCAAAGAGTTCACCACATCGAAGAAATTAAATTATGACAGCTTCATTTTAAATGACCCGAATAAGGTATGTGCAGTGCGTTAATTCTTCCGCGAGACTTCGCGGATGAATCCTAACTACATTCTGGGCACTTAGCTTGTCGGCGAACACACGTGACGTGTTTATAACAACGCTTCTACGACTTTGCGTTTGAAAATACGGACTTCGGTTAACCGAAAAAATACTACGAAGATCGACCAGATAGAAATGATGCAAAATCGCGAGTGGCAAAAATGCAAACGTCTACATGCAACTTCGTTCTAAATCGAAACCTTTCTGGAATTTTGACTGGTTCGGATAATTTGCTTACGATTCAGGTCGCAAAAAAATGAAACCGTCACCCATTCTGCGTTTCATGATGACACATGGGTTATTGGTTGAATTTTGCAGTCAGTAAGCGGATAAATTATCGGGAGAAGAAGCTCTTACTGGTTTGTTCAACTACTACTGATTTTAAAAATGATTTTATTTCTTATTTTTCGAGAAATAAACAATCGGCGAAACATTAAATTGTATTTTCTTGTTGTTTCGAAATCGAAAGTAGATCGTCTATGTTAGACTGCTTTGACGAAACGAAACAACTTTTTTATGAAATGATTTAAATACGAGGTAATTTCACCGTAAACTTCGATATTAGATACTGCCAATTGCTGCTAAACTGTCGACGTATCATCACAATTTGTAAAACATATTGTTGAAACAGGAGATTTTGGCTGTATTAAGAAAGGTGTAATCGTATCCGGATATAATAATTTCGGTAAATATCGAGCTGTGTTATGAAATTTTAACATTCAAGTTACAGACATGATAGTTATTATTGTAATAGAAATGATTCTAGAATTTATTTTCATAACACATACATACAATCTATATCAGACTTATATTCTAGTCCTGAGGCATGAACTGAAAGTATAAATATGAAGTGACAGTCATCGTAATATTTAAAAATTGAAACATAAAATTTTCAGTTAGAAATCGCACCAAAGGCTGTATCAAGGGTGTACATTTTCAAAATTGTCTTGTGTTAATACCCCAAACCCTACTTGCAGGAGGGGGTATCCTCCCTCACCCTCCCCACATATTTCCACTTTACAGTTTGATACATTTGCCCTTTTACCACCTGCCACAATACCCATTTCAAAATCTGACTGCAATTCAAAGGAACACCCCTCCCCACGACCACCCGGCTACCGACCACGTAAAACTGGCTCAAATATTTTTCAGCCCAGTCTGGGCCTGTCTGTCTACAGGAATCAAAATGGATAATTAAAAGTGCATGGACTTGGGGACTACTGACATGGTTTTGAAGGGGTTAACAGGTCTGAAGTAGAATAAATGATGGTTTTAACTAAAAAAGAACTGCATTTATTAATATCGGTTTTCTTTTCTGAAATTGGTAGCTAGTCCGAGTAACCTCCCTTAGTTTCGAATGCGCAATTTTCCTGTCAGTGTAAACATACATGACACTATATATTGATACTCAGCAACATTTACATATCTTTAAACGCAAAAGTAAGTATACTTTAAATTCACACCACTTATAAAATGATTGAACAATACCTAATGTATGACACGTTATCGCAGGCCCGTTATCTGTAAAATATCTGAACAGTTCTTTCCTCCATCCGTTACAAATTGTATGTGGCAATCCGCGCTATAAAATTGTCATATTCAAATTTTATCATGTGCGAATATATACCAGCCGATAATTGCCTGTTTTGGTAATGCCGGAGGCAAATGGTTACTGAAAAAATATACATAGTCATGGGCAGTATCTTAGTGTCAGATGTTAAATTGTAGTTTGTACTTTCAACATTTTTATTTTTGCGAACCACTCTTCAATTTTAGAGAAATATATTGGGTTTAAATACTTGTATAATGTCAATGAAAGTTTTACTAGGCATCGATTGAACGTCCATTTCATCTATTGTAACAAAATCTCTGTTTTGTTGGGAAAAAAACTAAAAACAAACAAGATGGTATACTATACTGCTAGTACATCAATCATTAGCCGACTCTCAGGCCCTTCAGGCCTTTGATTTCAATGTTTGAGTTAGAATTCTGTCTCATTAAATCTGTTTACTTGAGGCACCCTAGAAAAATTATATTTACAGTTTTATTTTGTATTTTATAATTGTTTAACAAGAGTTTGAAGTTTCTTTTAGCATAATTAATGTTATAATAAATTATCTGCAAATGTTTTAGATAGTGGCCATCACATTGAAATTTGTCTCTACTTGAGCTTGAGGAAATACCATAAATTACACAAAATTTACAAAAAAGGCAGGGTAAGTTGTTTAAAGTAAGCAACACAGTGCGAAACATGGTCAACTTTAAGAAAATACCAAGCAAATGCCATTTTTTAAACATTACTATTAGGGGTCCAATACCTTAATTCAATATATCGGCGATATATGGCCTGTTTGTGTCGGTTCGCCGTAAAATCTAACTCACTCACTCTTAATTCAATAAGATATACCTCCATATGAGGGGCGTTTTACCCACTTATATATTTTTTGTGAATAGGTTTTTTCACTCTTTGTTCTTTCTTAATTAAGGTCTCCTATTTCCTGATATTTCTATCATTTAACGTCCTTTGAGTACTTAGCTACATAGCGCAAATGTCGCAGCCATTTTGATCTTAAAGTGTTATACCATTCTTTTTTTCCTTTTAGATGTATTATTTATGTATACATTTTTTGTACTTAAATGTTTATTCTTGCACTCTTGAGAATATATGCCGACAACCGGAAATGTTTCTTTTTTTCCCAATCAGTCATTGGACCATCAGGTTTGTGGATTCTTCCAAATTCACTCTTAGTACGTCGCCTAAAGATGGTTTTCATTGATATAGACAATGCAAATAAATTAATACTGTAGGTATTCGAAAAAACAATCGCCTATTTATTTAAGAATTAAATGCTAGTTTTGTACGTTAATACGTGAATAAACCACATTGGGATATTGCAAATCCATGAATCGCACTAGCGGTTCCTGGATGATTTGCAAGAGGTGCCAATGTGGTTTATACCCATATAAACCCACCAATAATAACATCCCATTCGTATACATATTTACGGTAGCCTGCTACAAAAATGAATGGTCTGCTTTCCAAGAAAATCAAAACAGATATCAGGTTATCGATCTTTTAAACATCTAATTAGAACTACCAAAACGACCCGCACATTTGCCGTCCAATGAAAATACAGTGCCAGGTTTTTATTTGAAATATCGTTAAATTCAGTAAAATATATACAACCGTGTCGATTCAGTTTTGAATTAGGGGGCGTGGGGTCTTTCGTCATGAACAGACTCAGTCAAACCAATTTGCTTGGGCATTTTTTTTGCTTCCAAACGATCTTCTTACAATGTTTAACTTATATAAAAGCCGCAATTGTGTACCAGCGACTATAGCCATTATTAAAAATTATTATTTAATGTAACTTCCGTGATAATTTATACGTAAGCTTTTGGTAATGGCGGCACATAAATGTAAGACTATAAATTTTGTTATTTGTTTCTTGTATACTTGTGATAGATCTTAGCTTGGAAGGGATTCACTTCCTTCAACAAGAGTTTTCAGAGCGCGACTGAGGTTGAATAGTTCAAATGATATTGGCCGTTCCGATAAGGTTATCCTTATTTAAAACTTAGTTTTTTTCGCACATTGTTCAGCTTATTTATATTTTTTGTTAAATGCTTATTATAAAGAAATAAAGCAACATATTCTCATTACTTCTTAAGAAAAATATTGACAGATATTTATTCTACCTCTCGATACTGCCTTTACGACTTTCTTATAAATGTGAGGTTTGACGTGATCTCTGAAACTGCATATCCATTGTTATTATGATAAATGTAGTAGATAACATTCGTTTTGATACTAACTGTATCTGTAATTGACAACATATTGTTATTGTTGTGTCCTAATCCAGATTCAATGCAATGATCTCTAATGTAACATGAAAGGCTTGGTCTAACAATTTTACACCATATACTAGTATGATATTGCTTTTGAGGATGTTCCTTTGCTGGAACAAAGAGTTATTAGCAGTGATCACCGTATTACAAGAGGCTGCTTCATGTCCTTTGATTGTAACAAAAAGAAAAATTTAGTTTTTATGTGAATGATTGTATTACATATTCAATGCGTGTCCTCAGTTTCAAATCTCCTAACACTGAATTTTTAATTGTATTTCGCGTGTACGTTGAAAAACATTTGTAAAACTAAATTATGTTATACTATACATCTATTTTTACTTTCATGAATCAAAGAAATATTCTTTAATGATAATTTAGACTTTTTACTTCACCAAATACCTGTACAACTCAATATCCCCAGTCCTAGGATTGCCAATCTGCAATATAAAGACTTGTGCTTCTTGAAAATAAGTAATATCTAAACATTTGCACTATTTATTTTCATTAACTCTACAATGATAAAGATGATATACTTACCTGAACAATACTTGATTTCAGTCACAAAGAGCAAATATTCACACGACATTCACATGATAAATCTGTTCATGTAAAATCTACTGCATTCCAAAGCATGCCAGAAGATAAAGACAAGTCAAGAAACAAATCGATGCAAACGTCATTGTTCTACTGAGTTACCTCTTTGTTCTGTTAAGTTATCCTGCTACATTTTGAATCATTTGGACAGTACTACTTCATTTGAACAAACCTTTTTTGTTTTAAGTATTATATTACATATTTTCTTTGAATCATCCGGCATCATTTGAACCGTACAAGAAAATGCTTTTCTTAGCAGATTTAAATACGTCCATTTATTAATTGAGTAGTTTTGTCCTATATTGCAAATTTTGAAATGTATATGTAACCTGCCGATAGAAAAATAAATGGCCGAGTGGTTAAGGATGCTGACTTCAAATCACTTGATCCTCGCCGATGTGGATTCGAGCCTCACTCAGACGATTGAATTCTTTATGTAAAGAAATAGAGAAAAGTGGAAACTTCACAGGTCGCTCAACACGACAAAAACGAAAATGTTGCAGGCTCGGTTTGATTGAGCCTGTTCATGGACGGCAGTGGAAATGCATGCTAACGTAAGCCATCCAGCTGGCTTACGGAAGGTCGATGATTCCATTCTGGTGCCTGCCCGTTATGAAATTATGCACGGCTGAGCACCTGGATCCTCCACCACCATGAAAGCTTTAAAGTCGCCATATAACCTCGTATAATTGTGTCGAACGGTAAAGCAAACAACAACCACCAAAGAAAGAATTACAAATCTTATGCTGCATTTACATGGATGATTCAACAGCTGAAACTAAAATGATTGCCGTATCTGTGCAGTCGCATTTACTCACCAGTCGGCAGTTTCAAAGATAAGAAAATATGATAATCCATTTCTGCACGATGAAAAACTTTTCCAGGTGAGAAAAAAGGACGAAAGAAAAGTATTTATTAGCATGTTTTTGTAATTAGAATTTCGTAATAAAGGGGATATAAAAACCTTACGTGAAATGTGTAAAACATTCTCGATTATAGGACAAATAATGATAAAATTTATTCCACAAATATTCCTTGAATAACACAATAAGTGTTTCTGTTTCTAAGTGTCATATTGGAAATGATGAAAGATTTTTAACGGTTAAATCTGATCCTACATTTTACAGAACAAATGCAGGAGTAAGAAACGAATTCATATTGTACAAAATGGAAATGACAAGCAATTACAAATGTTACAAACAGAACAGTGTTTTAAATTAAAACGCCGTTAAATTTGTAAAGTAGGTTTAGATTCTCACAAAAACATATACAGTTACATTGCATAATCACAAAAGAAATCAAAACGTTAACGTTAAATTTTCTTACTTTCTGCAATATTTATCTGATAAGTAAGGAAACTAAACGCAACTTTGTATCTGACAGATGGTGACTTAAGTGTCCGAAACCAATTACCGGTTAACTGACGTGGTATGTCTTCGTAACAAACATCGGCTTACAGACAAACCAAGAATTTAATCAGTAAGGCATATGAATGCTAAATATTTAGAACGAGTGAAATGCCTGTCTACCAGTATGTAATATCTTCTGTCTAATATAAAACATCAAAAGAAATTAAGAGGATTGATAATATTTCCAGCAATAAGATAAATTGTACCTGAAGGGTCTTATGTTTATAGTGGTAATTAGTTTCTGTCGGAACGGTGTGTACGTCTGGGAGGTGTAGATAGTTAATTATGCAAAATGTAAATGCACATAAAATAGAAACTATGACATTCAGCATTACTTACGTGTACTTGACTTCCAGACAAATGACGATTATTAGAGAGTGAATCAAAAGGAACAGTTTCTTATTGCGGTTCGGGTCTAGTTTCCGTATAAAATAAGTAGAAAATTTTGTATTCAATGATTATAGAAAAGTGAAATATTTTTGTGTAAAATGTGAATGCTTGAATGGAATTTCACCAACCAATGAATTATTTATGTGTAAAATGTGAATACTTTAATTGAATTTCCTAGCTCCTTAAAAAGGTCTTAAATCTGACTTGAGGCGGTGAACGTTAATCAAAACATTCTTTTAGATTCAGCTCAAATTCGTAAAAAAGAACGGTTTGAGACACTTCTTTCACTACCACTTTTATGTCTCATGCTATAAAATATACTTTCGTAGTGCTATATAATATGAAACTTTAAAAGACTAATGATAAAACGTAAACAGACTGAAATCAACGTCTCTTATAACACAGATCAGAGATTTGCTTTTATCCGCATAATTTCAGTTTAGGATAACAAGCTTTTATAAAATATTCCAATCTTTACAGAAATTTCCTTTTTTGGGCATTCATTTTCTCGAAAGAAGTGATTTACTTTGTGCCATTCATGTTTTTTAAAGTTCCGAACCGGCTAATTGAATCCACCTTTGATATCAATACAGAATTATATTTTGTGATAATTCTCAGAACATAGAGGAAGTCGTAATACTTCTAGACAATCAAACCGGCTTTGTAGTGAATACGCTTTAACAGTGTTCTGATAATAAATCATATTGATGCTACTGGCATGGTGTTTTATACAACAGAGTATTTGGTCACTTGCATTGAAGCTTAAGTCAACGGGGTATTATTTTATGTCAAAATCAACACGTGCATCACGTTCAGTTAAATGTAAACGCCACAAGCGCATTTTACCCGTTATGTGATAGTTTCTGTAAATTACTTGTCTGTTACAAAAGACTCGATATTGCTACAAACAAACCGTATACTACAGGAAGATGAAGGTAATTATCCGGTTTATTTGGAAATAATGATGTCTAATTATAGACTACAGACTGTCTATATCTCCATAACTGTATACAAATGTCAAAGTATCTGATAGAAAACTAGCAATAGGATAATAATTTCATTATGTCAAAACGTAATATTTCTATGGGGAATATCTAATGTCAGAAAACGCAGACTATAAGTGCCTTGTGGTGGCCGTAAAATCTCTCCCTCAGTGTTGTTATATTGCCTGGTTCTTTGGGATCATGGAGTCTATTCAATATAGATCTGTGTAATAGAATTCCGCTTAAGCCGGTGCTGGGGGGTGGGGGGAGGTTGCATTTTCCATTACCTCTCATGAACAGACTCGATCAAACCGAGCCTGCTACTATGCTTGCAAAGGATCTTTTACAGATTTCATTAACTGTCACAACAGCAATCTTTTAAGTGCCATACGTGTGGCGTCCGTAAAGAATATATTGTAGTTCAATTAGTAAAACATTCGGAGAGGTCTCCAATTTAAATCAGTTGGCACTATGATTATGAGCATGCAAATACAATGTAAGCTTTTTTAAAAATATATTCTGCATTGAGTAATGCAATCTATCTAAATAAAACTATTGAATCCTGTGTATCATACTATTACAGAAAAGATGGCATGATCACTTGATTTAAGATAATATGTCACAATAACACGTTTTGTTAATCTGGTATTCGTAATGAGTTAAATTCAAAGAAAGGAAATTTGTTCATCTACCTTATACAGCTAGTATGTCATTAAGAGGTGTTGAGAAATAGATTGATTGAATGCAACAGAAGTCAGATTTACACAGAATGGATATCACACAGGTGCTTCTGAATCAGTTAGTTTCTCGGAAACTAAGAATCTGTAATATGTGCTTTCTGTTTCTGTTGAAAAGAATTAACAAGAAGTGAATGGGACTACTCTATATTGAGCAATGAAGCTATGGTTTAATTTGTGCTAACTTTTGCGAAAGAATCGACAAGCGAACTCAAGGCATGCGGGAATAAAACAGCATTATTTCGAACAGAATAATCAGCTACAAAGTACGAATTTTTGTAAACGTGAATATGGCCGCTGTCTATGAAGTCGAGAAACAATAGTGATGTGAAACTTACCCTACAGTATATATCTGATAGAGGAGGTGCTAATTCGATATTACACTCACGAACTACTTCTGTTCACTGTTCAAGTACAAACATTGACATGATAAAAAACGCAGTTCGCAATACATGTATACCACATACGCCTTTGAAACTGTGGTGTGAAAAATCTTTTAAACGGCAAATTTCACGCCGGCATCTAAAGTGAACACGCCCGTAACAATATCATGTTTCTTCCGTTTAGACCGCCAAAACTAAAACGTTTACCCCTGCCCGCCACTTTTTCTGTATTTTGCATATAATTAAAATGTACTTTTTGGATTTTAGAAGCAACTCGTCTACAATATTTTTCCCGTTACAGCATCTTTTTGTTGTGGGCCAACTTTGCTATGCATGGCTCTATGGCTGTGTTTAGGTTGATCTGTGCTTCCGGGAAATCTACCCTTACCTTTCATCTTTAAAAATTTAACTTAAAAACTGCTTATCGATTTCTTGACAAATAGATTACATTGGACCCAAAACACAATACACTGCCAATGTATACACATTTGTATTCAACATTTCAGTGTAAGGTAATTAAAAGACATCAAATGCGCATCTTTCAGTGAAACGGTTTATATTTAGATACGTACTTATGGCCTACCATGTGTCGGTGCGACGTTAAATCCAAAAAAAAAAAAACAACAAATAAATAAATAAATAAATGTAGAAAATCCTAATCAAAAATCTTGTAGTTTTAGCAGTAGTTTTATAGAAGCTCGCTACATGTATTAGGTTGTACTGTATAAAACTATACATGCATATATGTTAATGGTATGTTAACTAAGATACTATGCCATAATTGTTCATATTTTTATATATGACTTTGGGTTCAATATATCTTTAAATTAAAACAAAAACATGTTTGCATCACTATTTATTTACTACTTCTTCGCGTATCTAGCCTAACTGTAATTTTATTTTAACAGCGCATATCAACATAAAGCATACAATTTCTTCTTTGTATACAAAATTACGTGCCTTGCGGTAAATAACGAAATTACTAGTGTGTTTAGAGGATTATAGAAATGTACATACAGGACTGTAAACGATTACACAACAAGTCAATGAACTCGCTATTATTGTCATTCCTGATGTCTACATATTCTGTGAATTTGATACTGCATATCCAAGAACTTCAAACCACTAACTAATTCCAAGAATATTTCCAAAGACTTGTGTACTGTAGACCAAGTACGCTTTACAGTGCACAGATTTCAAATTTTACCTGCACAATATAACACATGTTTTTATTCCTAAACAGAGATTTTATGAATATGTTGAACAGGCAGAAATCATATATGCAAAAAAAAAACAACAACAACAAAACCTTAAGTTTAAGAAAATGCATAAGTAAAAATGAATTTGACAGCAAACATAAAACCTGGTTCTGCGATAAATTAACCGGTATATTATCAGCGTCCATGAAAATCACCAGAATATATTATGTTGTTTTTTTTTTGTTTTTTTTGGTGGTTAAAATGTAAAATATTTACAGAATTACCCAGCAGTGAAATCTGATAAATTCTCAAACAAAACGTTCGCATGAATTATAAAAAGTCTGAAAAACTTATTATCATACTTCAATAAAGACAAATATTCACCTTTTTCCCTATAACACTCTTATCAGAATATGAAACAGAAATCTGTACTTCGTATAAACAACTTAAACCTGTGACGTTTCGACGTTGCGTTGACAAATTGGTATAATTTGGATAAAACGAAACTGTGTCAATTTGCAAGTAAGATCGAACTGTTTGTAGGTAGAAAATTATTACAGAGAACGTTTACAAGAAAAAGTAGCATTGTTTGTAATGGTAACTTTTCATTAACGTTAAGCATACATAATGCCGTAAGAATAAACTCGCTATTCTTGAAGAACCAATCACCATTTGTTTCAACGACGGGTTTTAGAAATGGTAAATATTTATACATATATTTATCCAGACACTTCATTCCAACACTTAGTGAATAAAAACAACCAGGTTAGAAGCGAAAGGCTACTTGGATAGAATGGTGTTACATTCTTCACCTCATAGAAGTGAAACATTAATACACCATATTGAAAATATTGTAAATACTCGAAGAAGTATTTTGTAGGTCATTAACGTCTTAACTAAATGTAATTAGGTATATTATCAGAGGTGAAGAATAGTTCGTGAAATCAAATCATAATCCAATGTTAAGCTAATGGTCATTAGGAATATACATACTCGTTAATATCTGCTGTCAATCAAAATCTTGAATTCCTTTCATACTTCTGACGGCTAATATAATACCATTCACTCAGAGTACATTGTGGTAATAAAGATATCATTGGTAAACGCCTAAATATTCCGCTTAGAAAGTTATCTCTAACACTACTGAAGAGTATTTACCAAAAAAAAAAAAATCATTTCAAATGGCTATACGATAGAAATGGTCTGTGAATGAATGAAACTGTGTATTTTATGTTAATAAAAAAATCTAGACCTATGCATGAAATATGAATTAAATTTATTAATTAATACTGATATCAGTGGAACAGCTCTTGCTACATCTGTGTCTTATTTAAAACATCAATAAAAACGATAAAACTCAAATGATGTCTAAACCAGCTTGTGTTGCATGATGCATGTTATGAATGTTAGATCATATATCATACAATAGTATTTTGCTGTTCTTCACGTAGTTGATGACAAGTATAAAAAATGAAGATTTAAACATAACATGACGTCACCACAAAACCACGATATTGGTGTAGAAATGCTGCAACTAATGACAATACAGCAGTGAATTGTTTTGTTTATATCAAGATAAACTGTTTGGTATTCCGCCGTGTAACTTGCTGTTAATGCATTGGCATGAAAGATGACTTCATTGAATAAACATTCTATTTGATGTGTACACTGTTGTGATTTTGGTACCTGGAAAAGAATATATAGTTTAATTTAATTTAATTTGGTGTCAAAGAGTTTATAAAATATAGCTGGTAAGATATCACAAACTACATTTAAGATGTATAATAAAAACATTTCTTTTTATTAAAACGTTAATAACTTTTTTCCCGATACCAGATGTCGGATCATTAATTTTCATCAAGATTTGGTGCACATTTTAGAGTTTAAAATGTTTTAAAATGTTACATAGCGATATTTCAAGACTGTTCAATTGATGCATTTATTGAAAAAATATATATATATAGTCAATGAAACCGGTTCAAACTGTTCAGTTTAGGAGTAAATAAGACAGTGTTTTTAAAGAAAACGCTGATATTTAATACGGCTATGTTAAAAAAAAACTTAGGAAACAAAAATTCAAATATTAAATAATAGAAAATCTTCCCTAATATAACTTTTTTAAATGTTACAGTAGTGTATATAACTTTACGTGTCGTAAATTCTATTTGTAGGCCAATAAAATGTGATAAAAGGTTAGTATAGATGGGTTGACTGTCTGTAAATAGTTTTGCTTATGAACTGCCTAGCATTTAGTATTTATTAGATGCTTAACACACTGCGTTTTGCAGTGTAGTTATGAAATAATAAACTTACTGTATGACGATATTGGTACATATCCAAAATAGAAAAAGCGGCGGACACTCCACAGGTCTCTCAACACGACAAAAACGAAAATGTTGCAGGCTTGGTTTGATTGACGGTAGTGGAAATGCATGCTACCGTTTATCATCTCAATATATATCACCATTTTTTGATCAGTAAAGTTTAACATCATCTCATAATCATACAATAACTGATAAATATCAACTTCTTTATAAATGAACCATTCAATTTGTTTTCAGTATAAGTTTATAATACATACAGCATGTTTCTAATTTATGTTTTCTATCTTAGCTTACACTGTAATTTACAATATTTATGAAATGTCATTCTAATAAATGATATAACAGAAATGTGGAACTCCTTCAGTACTTTTGATCACGATTACGCCACTCCAACCAACAGCTTCTGGATTCTGATAAATGGTACCTTTAAGATAAAGTGATCGAAACGCAAGTACCTACTCCTGTTAGTACACAGAAAGCGCTTAAACATAAGCGGGTTTCTCAAGCCCATAAGATTTTAAGAGTAGAAAAATTGAAACAAGCAATTACCACGGTTAATATTTTAAGTAATTTGATCTTTCAACATTCCTTCCTTTATAAAATGAATAATGTGTCACCTCTTTAATGTGAACAGGTGGAATATAATGCTTTTGAAGTGTACTTACAAGTACTAGCTGATTTACAGCTTTCAGGCATATGGGTTCAAACTGGAAAAGATTCTGGCTGCTATTACGTGCAAGTGTTGAACTTATAAACAAATTTGTACCGTAGAAATAAGCATGAATGTGATACTAAGATCAGTATTAATTAGTAACTGCAGGTACAGACATCTAACTTGTAGAAGTCGTAGGTTTGCTAGAGTCCTTAATGTGTGATAATATGATTGAAAAGTGATTATACATAGTAATCATTAAACGCAACATTTATGATAGGATAAGATAAATTCCAAGTTAGCTTGGACACGAACCCAGGGTTATTAAACCGTTCCAATACTCTACTGACTGAATTAAATCCGTGGCCGTGATAAATTCATGATCTGTTTTGTATAATTAATCAGTGCAACATTTTATATATACTTTATTTTTTATTTGTTCTTTAAATAATTTCCCACAACAGAAGCCTCGGAGGGCGTTGGTGGGGACAGTGTACACACTATAATTGACCTATTATAGAAAATGCTAATGAATACCAGGAAATTCCTGTAGATCATCTTCAACAGTTGTTTTGATGTTCCTTATGTGGTTTCTGCACTTTTGAATAGGTACAATGAAACACTTCACTTTGTTGTGACAGCAAGAAATGTCAATTACAGTACAGGTTGGACAGAACTGTATTATGCCCCACTTCGAAGAAGGATGTGTATATTGTGTTGCAGATGTCGGTCGGTCGGTCTGTATGTAGACCAATCCGTTTCTGGATGATAACTCAAGAACGCTTGGGTCTAGAATCATGAAAGTTAATAGGGAGGTTGGTCATCTCCAGCAGATGACTCCTATTGATTTTGAGATCTGTATGTCAAAGGTCAAGGTAACAGTGACCCTGATTAGTAAAACGGTTTCCGAATGATAACTCAAGAACGCTTAGGCCTAGGGTCATGAAAGTTGATAGGGTAGTTGGTCATCGCCAGCAGATGACCCCTTTTGGTTTTGAGGCCAGAATGTCAAAGGTCAAGGTCACAGTGACACTGAACAGTAAAACGGTTTCCTGATGATAACTCAAGAACGCCTGGGTCTAGGATCATGAATATTGATAGGAGGTTGGTCATGACCAGCAGATGATCCCTATTGATTTTGAGGTCAGTATGTCAAAGATCAAGGTCTCAGTGACCAGGAATAATAAAATGGTTTCCGGGCAATAACTCAAGAATGCTTAGGCCTGTTGTCAAGAAAATTGATAGTGAGGTTGGTCATGACTAGAAGATGACCCTATAGATTTTGAGTTCATTAGGTCAAAGGTCAATGGTTACATTTACCAGGAACAGTTAAATGGTTTTTGATCTTCTTGTCCAAAACCGCAGGGCCTAGGGTTTTGATATTTGGTATGTAGCAAAATCTACTGGTCGTCTACCAAGATTGTTCAGATTGTTTTCCTGGGGTCAAATATCGTCCCACCCTGGGGGTCACATGGTTTATATAGACTTACATAGGAAAAAACTTTGAAAAATCTCTTGTCCAAAATCACAGATCCTAGGGCTTTGATATTTTGTATATGACATCATCAAGTGGTCCTCTACTAAGATTGTCCAAATTATTCCCCTAGGTTCAAATATGGCCCCGCACTGGGGGTCACATGGTTTACATAGACTTATATAGGGAAAAACTTTGAAAATCTTTCTGTCCAAATCACAAAGACTAGGGCTTTGATATTTGTAATGTAGCATCATCTAGTGGTTCTCTACCAAGTTTGTTCAAATTATCCCTCTAGGGTCAAATATGGCCCCACCCCGGGGTCACATGGTTCATATAGACTTATATAGGGAAATACTTAGAATCTTCATGTCTGTAACCTACATCATTCAAATTTGGACCACATGTATTGTTTTAAGTGGCAAGATGATCCTTGACATGAGTTGACCTTGATCTTGACCTAGTTACCTACTTTCACATTTCTGTAGCTACAACCTTCAAATTTGGACCACATACTTAGGTTTGTGTACCAAAACAAACTTTGACATTGTTATTGACCTAGTGACCTACTTTCACATTTTTGAAGGTACAAGCTTCAAATTTGGACCACATGCATAGTTTTGTGTTCCGAATAAGATTTGACCTTGATTTTAACCTAATGACCTACTTTCATGTTTCTTAAGCTACAGCCTTCAAATTTGAACCACAAGCAGTTTTGTGTACCGAAATGAACTGCTCTTGAGATTGACCTATTGACCTACTTTGACATTTCTGAAGTTACAGGCTTTAAATTTGGACTGCAATCATATTTTTGTGTTCTGAATTAAAATTTGACATCTACTTTCACATTTCTCAAGCTACAGCCTCCAACTTTGAAGCACATGCATGGTTCTGTCTACCAAAATGAACTTTGACCTTGAAATTGATAAGTGACCTACTTTCACATTTCTCAAGCCACAGCTTTCAAATTTGGACCACATGTACAGTGTTTTGTACCGAAATGAAATTAAACCTTGATTTTGATCTTGAGCTAGTCTTGAAATTTGGAACATTAAAAAATGGCTTGGTGGTCGGTGCCAAGATCACTCTGTGATCTCTAGTTAGGTTAATAGGTTAAAGGTCAAGGTCAGATTGGACCAGAACAGTAGAACTTTTCTTTACAGTGAGCTTATAATTTCTGTTCCTTGTGCAATTACTGAATGCATCAAGGGGGCATTTCGTGTTCGACGAGCTCTTCTTATTCATGAATATGCAAATCTATTCTTGCGAAATCTACCAGTCTGAACATTTTCGCATTAATTCAATACGCGTCTCAAAGTGTGATCACTGACAACAAATGAACATTTTTGTATTTATATTTTAAACAAACGAAAATCGGTTTATTCTGTTGCTGAATGCGATGCAACAGGTACCTTATACGACATTATGCTTTGAAGAATGTAGTGTCAGTTGTCTTGCATGCAAATTACATATTTTTATTTACATCGGTCACAAAAGCATGTATTCATGAAGTATGTTATTTCAAGTTTTTCTATTAGGTCTAACTAAACGTATTCACGTAGCTACATTAAGGTGATGGTAGGAAAGCTGACATCTAAATTTTTATTTTTGTATTATTTTAAGAGTTAATAAAAACATTTTCCGCTGGGTGTACTGCAGACGTTTGACAAAACCATTGTTCTTGCGATCTGAGCCGCCCATACAGAACTCACATGAAAATATGTGCAACTGTATACACGCACACATTTACTGAACACATGTACAAAGTAACAGAAACAAACGCATTAATACCAAAGCCATGAAACATACAGGAAGATGGATGCCTTGGAACGGCAAGACATGGGTGTTTATGCGAGTTTACGCAAAACCTCAAAACTTGCTTATATCTTTAGATTTAGATGACAAATCACTAGAAATAATGTCGTTTGTCAGATTGTGTTGACGAATATCGGACTAGGGTCGAACTAATGACCTCTTTATAAGTAGTGTTGTACTTTTCCGACATTTTTCAGTCAAATAGAATGCATATGTTGTTGACAACAATGAAGCGCGTGCATTTAATCCGAAAAATATTCGAAGGGATCAAAGGAGGAGGCGAAACTAATGTAAAGATGACAGGCAGTTTGCTACATACTTAAGTTCCGTCTGGCGGCCATTGTACTTAGTGTTGTAATATTTTCTAATCAGTTAGGATCATGGGCTGCAGTCAATATTTTCTGCATATACCGGTGCTACGAGGTGTACGGGATGATGCAATCTCTCATTTATTTTAACAGACTGATTACCAAAATGAATCAGATATTAGTTTCTTAGGTCGCATTCTGTGCGTCTAAAGGAGCTTCCTACATACTTGTAGGTAAGTGTTGTTTGTCGACCATAAAACTTTCCTCGTATTTGTCCTCCACCTCTGTTTCATGTGGGGAAGTTGGCAGTTACTTGCGGAAAACAGGTTTGTACTGGTACAGAATCCAGGAACACTGGTTAGGTTAAATGCCCGCCGTTACATGATTGAAATACTGTTAAAAACGGCGTTAAACCCAAAACAAACAAACAAATCCCCGTATTTGACCTCGTCAGTGCTATTTACCGTTTTGGTCCTTTTGGAAAATTGAATCCATATAATGCTACTGTGTTTGTTGTTATTGTGCGTGTGGAGTGTTGCATATTTCACACCCAAATACAAACGAATCTGCTATATTTCAATTCCTAAAGATTTTTTTAACAGATTTGATTTTCCGTATTGAATTATAAAAGAAAGGGAGAAACGTTCATGTATGAGATAACGTATATAAAGCTATGTTGTAAATACATTTGATATTTTAATGATTTTCATAGTAAACGCACATAATGGGATTGAGGTGTGTGTTGAATCTTTCAAACCAACCTCGTCATTTTCTTTAATTATTGTAAACTGTTTTATATCATTAAAAGCAATTTCTTAGTTCGTGAAATTCGTTTCAAATAATTTACGACTAGTGGAAACAAGTCAAATATCATGTTCATTAATATTCTAAAAATCAAAAGTATCTGTATTACGTTATATACATGACCAAACATTACGGTAAAAAAAGTACATTGTTTCAAGTATTTTTGTGACACATGTGATGCGGATAGTCTAAGATTTATCTCATATTACTAATTGAATGTGCCAGTCAAAAAGTGTTTTCAGTAAATCCTGCTACCTATAATATACAGCAAAATTAGATCACACAGACAAATTTAGCATTTGTTTTAGATTCTAAACGGTAATGATTATAGGTCCTGTGTAGGCATGTGTCTGTTTTCTGCATTTTAAAGCTAATCACACTGCCCCGGATGGGCTTGTGGATGAGTTCCGGATTCCCATCCCCAGATTTCTCCGGATGTGTAAGGGAAAGACTTGGTTTTGCAAATTTGTTACGTTATGAATCTCTAATGTAATCGTAATAGAATATCAATTAACCTTTTAAGAACCGGAATAAAATCGTAATAGCTCGTAATTTTCTATAACAGTGACTGTTACGATCTTGTAAGATCTGTTTCGATCTTTTAAGAATTGTTAAGGATTTATTACGGATTCCTTACGGATATATTATATGTAGCAAAAAATTAAGCATGTTCAAAACTTCGAACCCTTGCCCCGGGATGCCCCCGATTTCTGAACGGATACACCGGATGATTTACGAATGCGTTAGGAGTTCAACGGAAGCGTTACGGATACTAGCCGGAACTCATCCGCAAGCCCATCTGGGACAGTGTGATTCTAGCTTAAAGTGTATTTTTGTCAGTGCCACATTAGCCTTAAAGCAATCAGCTCTAGTACGATCCATTTTCTTAAAAATCAACTTTTAATATTGTTTGATTTCAATCGTGGTCATAACATGAGGCGAACAAATAGCACGTACATGTATCAGATACTTGTGTCAGTAGCTTACTTAGTATACTTGAGAAAGTGTATGACACGTGTTTCTGCTTTTGTATAGAATACGTATGTAAAAGATGTTATCAACGCTTGCTGTTTAATTATTTCTTTCGGCAAGCCATTACGTTTCGCATATACATCATTATAACTTATACAAAATTACAATTCAAATAAGATTCACAACAAAAACATGAATACAAATGAAATTCACTGTATTTGCCCCGTCAATGCAAAAAAAAAAAAAAAATATTTTGTACAGATTTATGTAGCTAAGTAAGTTTAGGTTTGCTGCAAACTCATACCGTAGAGAATTCAATTGAGGTGATTTCTTCCCGTAAAGCATCCGATAGGTTTTATCCCTTCTGTCACTAAACAAATGACTGGTTCAAATTCAAACCAGTTTCCGACTTTAGCACGATTTCATCACTAATTGTTGAAATGTCGATTGCTTTTGAAATTCAGTTGTACACATCATCCCAAAAAATACATATATTATAGGTATTTGTTTGGATCATTAGCGTAGCCTACATTACTCTTTACAGTATAAAAAAATAAAGTGTTAACTGAGTTGCTGTTAATACAATCACAATATGCATCCTTTCATGTCAGGCGGCGTCGTCTTATTTTGGGTCAAATATCTTTCATCGACTTGCCTAGAAAAACTGTTCTGCTCATAAACATTCATTACGTAAGCTATTGTTTTGGTAATTATTTGGGATGACACACCAACATATGTTGGATGAGTTAAAGATTAGTTTTATTGACACAATTCCTTCCAACTAATATTTCTGTCTACAGACTGTTGGAATTCGAAATTAGTTGTTCTTTCCGCCGGGAAAATTAACGCTTTTTATCGTTTCCTACATGATATTTCGGATTAAACTTGAATGAGTAATAGTAATGTATCACATTAACATATATTGTCCATTTAAGTTTCACTCGACATCTCACAGACCTCTAGCATAACGACAGCTAAACCACAACTCGCATTATACTTTGTTAAGAACCAGATGAAACGTTCTTTTTAGCTGTTGCTTGAGATATGTTGATCAGACAAAGCTTTAAACGTCTTAGCTCACGAAAAGTCCCATTCAGGTCTTTTTAATAGGCCTGTCTAATAGCAATTCCGTTTAGTTAGCTGTATGTCAAAAGGAAACTTACAGTTGCAAAACATAAGCGAAAGTGAGGCTAGGACGATATGACCAAGAACTACTGTTGTAATTACCTGGATTATTTCCCTGCTCTGTATAACCTATAGATCTATATATCATATCTTTGCTATGTACCATTTGTTGGTTTTCGTACCCAGAACTGATAGAATGATATGTCCTAAGACTAGTTCCTTCAACAATTCATCTAATCAAAGAAACAGTCTTTTCTTCGATAAAAAACTTGAATACATACATGTCATAATGTAGGATTTCATATTTTTGTTTACATCTTGCACTATTATTATGTTTGCAGCTGATATTTTAACATACACGTATATACATTTTACATAACTGTTTTTAGATATGCCTTACATTTTTACATGGATGTTTTTAGATATGTTTTACATTACTCATAGTGTTCTTTACATTTTTACATGGATGTTTTTGGGTATGCTTTACATTTTTACATCAATGTTCATGCTTGACAGTTGGCGTTTGCAATATGACTTCTTCTCGGCGATATATGACCATTTTGTTTCGATTCGCCGTAAAACCCAACTCACTCACTCACTTTAATCAATAGAAAACCCGACTGGTTTGAAATGCGAGAAGATAACGGAAACGTCGGAGGACAATCTTGATGAACTTAATAAGAAATCGATAACAGACAAATATATGTGAATTAAATGCCACGAAAATGATTAAACGTGACAAAATGTGTTAGTAGAAGGGTATGCATTGAAACTTATTTTTTGCAGAAGACAGTGCAACAAGGGAAACACGCTAAACTAACGCTTTAGGCACTTTTTAATCAAAAGTAATAGTAAGAAACCTGACACATAAGCGTGCATTAAAATCAATATTCGCATTTCCAGACATTTGAATCGTCAATTAAGTAATAACAAGACATCGACAGAAGTTTTTATGTATCTATTATAGACATTGCACACTACTTGCCTACATTCTAAAACTGCAGTTAAAACATATTGAAAACATATTCACAAGATATTTTATCAAATTTGAATGACTTTCGTAAACAAAATACCAGAGTTATAAGAAGCAGTTTATTGCCGTTCATCGCGTAATGCACGTGCTGTGTTAAGTATTGTTTTATGAGTCAGACAGTTTATTCATTATTAATTTCACTGTTTGACTTACATGCCGCCTTGCACGTGTGCACGTGAATTAGGCTATCGGTCGGAAATTATTTATCACGGCAAACTTCCTTTTCCATATAGACAATCAGAATACGCTTACTACAATATTTGACAGAATACAAAGCTATTGCTGCCTTCAAATACATATTTTGAAGCCACTTGAGTAAGATGTTTAAATAGTATACTAGTAACTATCACTAGAATTGTTATTTTCACAGACAAAGACGTTATCACAATCTGAAAAGCAAATCCCAGGACATGTCAAGACGCATCAGGAGTTGAATAATAGAAATTTAATTTTGCACCGGACATTTTACCTAATAACAAACTGAGTCACGTTTCACAGAGTTCTGCCTGATGCAACTCAAAGGTTATATCTGATAATGTTATCGTTTATGAATTTATAAATCGCTTTTTGTAAGAAAATTCAACGATCCTGAAATATTAGTTTTACACACAATATACATATCAGCTAAAAGGATACTTCAATTTGTTTTTTTGCAAAGTATGTTGCGCCTGTGACTTTAAATCGCAAACTCCTGGCCATTTCTGGCTACAGACCACTAAGCACTCTGAATTTGGTAATCATACAAGTTATTCTTCATCTGAGCAATCAAATAACTACCTTACAGTTGTTTCCTCCATGTTCAATGAGTTATCAATTCCAGCAGACGTTCAAGCAAGTTTAGAAAACTAGTTTAGATATAGATTGTATCTAAATATCTGAATACCGATTGAATATTTTTATACGGATATACAAGATTCTTTCTTCCTTGGAGGTATCTTAGGTAACATTATAATAGTATTCTCGTTATTATACTGTAAAAATCATTTATATCTCATTCAGGCTCCACAGAACGCCTTCCGAGGGTATTTTTGCTCATAAAATTTCTTCAGGTATACAATTTTTCATGTGGTTAAACGTTTCACATTCTTTGTGGGGTTTCCTAATCTGTAAGATAAATATCACTCTAAAATTATTTTAGACTTTTTTGATGACAATCTCAAATAAAGAACCACAGCAATATGCCATTTTTACTTGTTTTATTTCGCTTTGCTGTGCTAATAACATGATTGATAAATTATGTTCTATATACTTTTACTGCTAACACGCTCTCTCTAAAGATGGATTAATGCCAACATCCTTAGGTATCAGTCAGTGTTCTGGCATATCTTTATTTCAAAGTCTACTTTAAACTATTTTCATACGTGTTTTCTCATTTTATCCACATAAATTTAACAAATGCAACACATCATGGGAAAATGGTTGTATCAGGTGTTAGCTATAATGAAAAATAAATTCCTTCTACACATATAGGCTATATCATTGCTGGATACCCACTGGTGCCTTTTTACGCGCTGCTCTACAAATCTCACGCGCTACTCTTCAAATCATCGTGCGATACACACGGTAGACTAGTCACTAGACTGATAATTATATATTTCTACATTTTTCTTTTTTTGACGAATTTAATTTTATAGAGACAAAAGCCAAAAAAGTCTACTTTAGAGATTTTCACAGAGGAATGATGTTGAAATTATCATGAAATTATTATGATATTGGACAAATATAGACTGGCTCAGTTCACTACATTTAATCATAAAAATGTAAAAAAGATGCATCATAGTCTAGGAGCTAGTCTATACACACGGGTGCCTTATTACGCGCTACTCTACAAATCATCGTTGGATATCCACAGATATCTTATTACGCAATACTACAGAAATCATCGTCGAACACCCATGGGTGCCTAATATGTGCTGACTTGTAGAGAAGCTTAGAATAATAAGACAAATGTGGATATTTTACGATGAGGCAACTGTCTTTTAAAACGGAAGATAACCTAGGAGATTAAGAAGGTAATTAATATCAATTGTAGAAGCACAATCGTAAAATTAAGCACATGGTTTAATACTCGAATTTTGCTGCCATCTCATATATCAAAATGATAGCAATACATTACTAAACTAATCTCTGCCCTCCATCTTCAAACTTACTATGTTTCAGAAGAAGTTGGTTTTTTTAGCTCGGAAATGTAGATCCAGGATAGTAAAAGTATGAATTAATTCAGATTAGCATTGGCCATAACAGACATTGAGGCAAATATTATTTATTTACAGCAAAGAAAAAATGTGTACATACTCAGCCTAATTAACAGCTAAAAATGGTAAAAACTACTTAACAATTTAAACATGTGAGACGTTATCTAAAATCGGCCAATCACTGATAAAAATCAAATAAAAAGAAAAAGAGTGGATGTGACACAACCGTAAGGAACTTTAGAAAATGTACATGACCTGCATATATTCTAACTTCATATGTTTATTGTTTTACTATTTAGTGACGTTTCTGAAATGACCAATCCTTCCTTTTATTTGAATTAAAGCTGTTGGTTTGAAGCTTGGTAATTTTGCATTTCTATTTACCTTGTATGCTTTTTGTAGTAAGACAAGAGAGCAAACGTATGTTATCAATTCACTGAATATATTTCATTTTTTAATATGAGTGTTTGAAAACATGGACAATTATAGTTAACATTAAAAAGTGTTTGTACTAAGCGTTAGGCTAAAAATACATGTAGTACACTCTGTATACATGTATAGTAAAAAACAATCGACTGTTAGTGCGTGACATTTAATTATGAATGTGGCTATACATACACCATTAAATTATATCTTTAGTAAAGTTAAATATATCCAAATTAAATGAGGATTTTCTACATTTGAAGTAAATATCTGAATACAGAAAAACATTAAGTGAAATATAGCCATTGGTCTAGTGGTAACACGCTTGGACCAGTGGTCTAGTGGTAACACGCTTGACTGTCAATCCCGGTCCAGATACTTGAAATTTCTGAGATGCTCTTGAGTGTCTCCCACCTAACTTAGGGAGCCCTCCCGCTTAGTTCAGTAAGGAGAGCGTTGGTCAACGGATCGCGGGGTCGCCAGTCCGATCCCCGGGCGGGGCGTATGTTCTCCGTGACGATTTGATAAAAGACATTGTGACTGAAATCATTTTATATGGCGTTTGCTATATGTATAGCCCCTTTGAACGTGTTTATCATGAAAATGGCGCTTTTTAAATCTGGTATAATAATAATAATTATTATTATAATTATAGGATATGTTTAAAAACAAATGTTCTTTGCATAGTATTCCATAGTTTCTTGGCACCAAACATCAATAATTGTGACATTAGTAAGATTTGTTTGTGCCAACAGGGGACATAATTGGCCTGGTTTGTTTGTGACATCTTTTGCGCACTTACCGCCATTTATCAAAGAGCAAATCATGCATTCAAGGCGTACAGAACAAATTTATACCATGATATTCATTCTTTCAAATGTGGCGTGTAATATCATTTTAATCATTTTATTATCAATCCTTGATAGTCTAAAGATGTGTAACAACTACATTATATGTCCGTTAAAATTATCTCCTACGTGAACCTGTAGAAAGTAAGACATTATGACCGTTATCAGTTTATCATCACTCCTTCGGCAGTTTAATGCGTCATTATGTCCCATTTTATCAACATTTGATTATCATCATAATGTTTTTAAGATGATACTCTTGAAAAGTTATTATAGTACCAGCATTATTATATGTTTTATTACAAGATTTCAACTTATATTGTAAATGGTTTACTGCTTAAATCAAGATTTTATGAACTTTGGTACGTACATGATCTACTTGTAAGACGTAGTTCCGTTACAGATCATTCATTGTCGTGGTAAGAGTGCGCATGCCTTTTCAATACGCTCGTATCAGAAAACGTGAAGCAGTAAGAATCAGTAAGTATGATTTTAATAACAATTCCAATGGAACCATTTTTCACGGCTTTTGTATGACACAGCCAAGGATCGAAAACCCACGACCTGCTGCACTCGAAGCGGACGCTCTTCCACTAGGCTATCGAGGCAAACCTTAAGGATGAAATACGCATGTACTAATGACCGACTTTATCCTGTGTCTAAATGTTTGCTTGAAAAGACATTAATTAAGGACTACTTTTCTTATTATTGTATCAAGCGATTGCTGAAAACATTCTTGTCTGCAAACAGTTTGAAAGTCTGTTAGAAAGTAGGGTATCATGTCCATCATCAGCAGTTAAGGATGCTTCCCAACATCGTAATGTGTTGTACTTAAATTAATTAGTTTACTTTTAGAACAAACGGAAGGCATTTGAGATGACTGTCCACTTAACGACATAATTTCTATGTTAGTTCTATTATATGTCTTAAGTCATAAAAGTTTCAACATTTTATCACGATTTTATACTTAAATTAATAAACACGGTACTGGATGTTTTTCTCTACACAATTTGAAGAGAATATACTAAAATGTTTATACATCCTAGAAAGTGAGTACACATGTTATTTTAGTGCAACAGATTTTTCAGTCATGTTGGGATATGTAAAAGTATTAAAAATGTTTTAAACTGCTAGAATGCTTTAATTTCTTACATGATTCTCGGTAAAAGAACTGTTAACGTTTCTAACAATATTCTTTTTCGTACATTTTTGTACTATGATATCAACGTGTTTAAAGGTAAGAGCTTTACCAAAAGTTGTATAGTTAAAAATATGAACAATTTCTACATATAAATTATGTTAACATAAAAGTAACATGTTTGCGTGTATAAATTAAACAGTACTATGCATTAGGTAAAAATCATTATACAGTTAATACATGTGTAGCTAAACACCATTAAATGTGTACTTCCACTTATATAAATATTTAACAATGGACTGTTACTGTTACTGCATGAAATTTGAATAAGGTACATAAGAAGTAATTATTTAAAGATAAAATTTATTTTTAATGAAAGTTGAACACGGGATATCTATAAGGTGGTAGAATTTGCGACAGTTTGATTGAAGAATAAAAGATTTGCGTTGACTACTTAAATGTTAAGTAGTTTGTTTATTTTTTCTTTAACATATCAGCTATCTATACCATATTTCTTCTTTCTTTGCTGAAATGTATGTACCAAAATAGTGTTATACCATTTTAATGTGACTTTCTGTTCCTGTACAAATACAATTATGCACTCCGTGCATTCGTTATTTACATCGTCTGTCAGAACACATTTTCATAAACATAAACTTTAATACTTCTATTTATCAATGATTAAAGTTTTCTGTATAGTAGTTATCAGCGATAGAAGTTTTCTCACCAAATGTTGCATTTGCCTTTCTGATTGGATTTGGCATTTACAGTTATTGTAACTAATTGTGAAGCGTCAATTATTATAGCTTTCTGTGTGTATTTCATAGTAAATGTTTAGTAGCTGATGGTTGTTATATATGTCAGGAATGTCTTAACGTATTGGCATTAATAACGCATAAAAATGTTGTTGCTGCTAATATCAACATCTTGTGTAAATCTTTCAGCAGTGGGAAGTTTAGTGTTAATGAACGTTGTTCTATATATTTGTGTTATTGACTGCAAGATTGTTTAGAAAATCTCAGGACTCTTGGGTCACAAGTATTTTTAGGTCATATCATCATGTGTCAATGCGACAGTCTAGAAATGAGTTTTAAAGAATATTACAGAATTGGCATACATAAAAATATAAGAATATAATTTTAGTTCAGTTCTGTTTGTCCGCTTAGTTCTAAATTATTCTGTTTACGTTACTCAAGAGGGACACATAATACATGCCGGAAAACTAAAATAAAAAGATTTGAAGCAAATGGAACTAAGAGCTTGCGTGTCAATTATTTTTTCTTCACCATTTTATGCTACTATTGATGCTTACAGACAGTTGAGAAAAAATATTGACCGTCAGTGTATACGAACTGTTCTAGTATATTCAAGTTTATAAACTTGATAAATAGTACTAATAAAGTACCGTTACATCAACTATAAAAATACAAGAGATAGGATTATAAATGTTCCTCTAAAAATGTCGTAATAATTTATTTTTACTCTCATGTATATGTATACATATTTGTACTTACCGTCCATTTTCTTCTGCATGCAATTTGTTTATATGATATGGAGACAGGGGATAAGCTGTAATGCTTAAATCTAAATAAATATTCTGTTCTGTTCTTTGTTTGTTTTTTCAATCATTGCTTTAGGCATATGGTCATAGTTCTTTGATAAGGATAGATACAAAAGTAGAGTAATCAGTGCAGAATCATACTGAAATTGGCTTTATAAATCTGTTTATATAGAATAGTGTCTACAACTATAAAGGTTAAAATGCCTACAGATCTTTCAAGGTATTGATAATTACGATAACGGAAGTTGCTTTCCTAACTTCATTGGCATAACATTCCTGTTGTGGACAGATCAAACCTCGAACATTACGATCGCGATAATTACATCTTCTGTTAAAAAGACATTTTACATTCAATTTCTCACTGCAATCAAGTTGTCGATTAATATAACTATTTATAGCTTGTAGCTAAACTAATAACATCTGCTTCTCTAATGGAACCCATCCAAAGTTAGTTACCTTGGATTTTAAACTTGGTAATTATGTGCTAATATTTTTAAATGAACAAAGGAATACGGTCGATTGTTTCGATATAATGTGCTTACTAATTACCTCTATAGATTGACAGTATAATTAAGAAATAATAAATATGTGCCAATATTTTATCAGTTAATAAAATATGGGCAGGAGTTCGGATGCGTAATAATTAAATCACGAGTGCGTAGCACGAGTGATTTAATATTCGCATCCGAACGACTGCCCATATTTTATTAACTGATAAAATTATTGGAACATATTTATTATTTCGATTCTAACCACGTAAATTCTTCGCATTTTACAGCACTACATTTTAGCGCGATTGTCATTCGGCTGGCCATATGCTATTATAATCAAAGCGCTCAAAGCGCTGATGGTGGCTGCTAATCAATGTGCAAAATATTACAAAGAAAGTGACATTTGAGGAATTCTTAATATAAACATGAGAAGAACATTTTTTTTTTTTGGGGGGGGGGGGGGGGGGGGCGGGGGCAAAATATTCAGCTTTAGTTTCAAAATTAATCCTTTTTTCATTGCCAATCATGAAGCTTTTTCTACAAACCATTCAGCTTTTAAGATTTAATTCTTTCTAAAGCTTTTGGACAGTGCCTATCATTAATTATATACACACTGATTTAGTCCTTATCGGATAACTTTGGTTTTTATGAGATTTTTGTGGAAGAAAACAGCATATAACATGCACCACAAATGCACCTCAGAATTTCAGTTCTGCAGCCAGTGTATTTAAGAGGTGCATTAATTATCACTCCATCTGTTATACTCAAAAGTCCGCTAGACATAACAGCAGGCTTCGCAAAAATGTTAGACATTGGCAATCTTACAACTTGTCAGACCGAGAAAAAAGTCGAAAAATAAATTATGTAACCGGCGAAACGAAACCGTTTTAATTTTTATACATATTTGTATCAATCCAGATATTTTGAGCCGCACCATCAGAAATCCAACATAGCGCGTTTGCGACCAGCATGGGTCCAGACCAGCCTGTACATCCGTGCAGTCTGGTCAGGATCCATGCTGTTCGCTTTCAAAGCCTATTGCAACTAGAGAAACCGTTAGCGAACAGCATGGATCCTGACCAGACTGTGCATGCGGATCCGCAGGTCCATGCTGGTCACAAATGCACTATGTTGGTTTACTCTTGGTGCGACTGAAGTGAGCAGAATCTGTCTTAAAACAATTCAGTTTTTAAGTTGGTGAAATCTGTTATCCGATGGCTTGCTACAGTCTGACATATTGCCGTTTCTAAAAGGCGAGTATTAATATCATCGGTGCGCCCGTTGATAACTCGTGTTTTGTTAGACGAAATTGTACCGAATACATGTGTATCTATGCATTAATATAGTATCTTATGTTGTACATTTGCTGAAGGAATATTATCCGTGAGGGAATATTATTTAGAAAACATACATGTCTTTGATTCTCATGGCAGGTCACATTGCAAACAATATTAAATAAATGTTAACTGAATATTCTTTTGTTTTGTTCACTCTCGTATTGCAAAGCATGTTTAATTATATTTTGTTCTTAATATAACGATGAACTGTGCATCTTCAAGTTATATCAATAAATTACTGTCCTGTTCTGTTCTGTTCATAAATCATCTTACCAAATTAGTGCGCTAATTAGTGTTAATTGGCAGAAGCAACGCCTGAGGAAATCCGTATCACTGCTGATTATCGATTTTCTATAAATAGCCTAATTAACATGTGGTCATATCTTCGAGTGTTTGAAACGACGACGAGACAATACTGTCTAAAATTCGGTAACATTCTTAGATCACTAGGGTTGCATTAATATAATATCTTATAATTTGATAGCTATGATTGACGAACATTTAAGTTTATTCTGACATACTTGAAAATTGTTACAACTTGCTGGAAAAGCTATGGTAGGTACAAACTGGTATTGTCTGTGGACCGGAAATGTTCGGAAACTTTTCCGTTGAAATTCCGTTTCTATTTTTAGCCGTGGATTATCTGTAGATGTATATAATCTGTAGATTATTGGGCCGATTATTGCTATTAGAAGTCATCGTTCTTTATCAAATACAGTCTTATATTTCGGGAGTTATACATGTGACAATGCGGTTAGGAAACGTTTAAATTGTCAGTCTGGATTCCCGGCTAGCTTTCTATCTTTTCTACCTTATAAGCTACGTGACCTCTAGGGCAGTCAATAGCTAATCAATAACATTGCTCAGTTCAGGTGACATGAGGTCAACGTTTATTCACGTGATCATAAATTTGCATATTTGTATTCATACACGTGGTTGTTTTAATTTAAACGTTGATTTCAGTTTGTATTGATTTTAGTTGCATTAAAAATGGTATTAAGGCATATATTGTAGCATTGCATATTCTGCACGTTGTGTAGATAATCATTTCCCTTGAAAGTCTGGAACTATTTTTGATTGTGTTGTTAGGATGGTCTTAAGAACTGACAAGAATTCTCAAACAGAGTATTCTTTTTAACACTGGCGGCAGCAGCCACCAAAAACCTCCCCACGAATGGAAAGCGTTGCATCAAACGGAATTTTCCGATATTCAGTAAATTTTAATTAAAGTATTAAGTAGTTATTGCCGTGAAAATGTTATTTTCAATAACATCAAAGGTCGGATATAGAAATCAGAGGTAAATACTTAATTCAAGGTTTATATATGCAGTTTCTAAAAATAGTACACGTCACCTACATGATGGCACTGAAACATACACGCCAGAACATTGCGGCGGCATATAAACACGTAAAAACTTGAGTCTGGAAGATTGGAAAATTAATTATAATTTATTTACTGTCAAAGTAGAATCTAGTTGACATTTGTGGTGCCTACAACGCAGAAATTGTAAACTACACACACGACCAGACATAGATGCCTGGTGTTGAAGTTGAAACTTACCGGGCTGAAACATATTCTTACGGTGAAATATAAACAAATAAATTCAACAGTTAGATATTGTTTGTTTCAGAAAATTTGATGTACTTTTTATTACTACTACATAACACTGAAAAAGTCGAGTATTTAGTCGGTATATAACGGAAGCAGAGTAGAATCTCAGTCGTGTTACAATCGTAGGGCGGAATGGAAGAGCTATATTTTATCGTAGATTCATGTATAGGCGATTTCGCTATATATGTTTATATAGCAACTGCTGCGGATCGTGTTAGAATGATGAATAATAAACGTGGCTTCCTCTAACCTTGATTTAAGGATGATTTTCCATTTTCGAGAATGATTACGTCACATCTTTTCCAAAAGTACCATAATGTTAAAAAATGCAAAACAGATGATTTCAATTCTTTTAGGTTTACAGGCGCGATCCATCAATTGTGATAACATAAAAATTATACAAAGTCTGTGCCTACATGTAAAACGAGTATTACTTATTTTTTTTTATAAATTTACAAGAGCATTTTTGTATTTATATGCCTTTGAGTACGTTAGGAATTGCAGAGATTTTCATATCTTCATTATTATTACATACTCGTATCTATTCCCCGTTAAGTTACAATGGTACCGGAAACGTCAATAGTTTATTATCTTTTGCATCGGGAAATATGCACTGAGTTTCGTTATTTAGCGGAAGAATATTGCGCTCCTGAAGTCACGCAATATTTCCGCTGCAGAACTCGTGCATATTGTCCGATACAAAGCTAATAACTTATAATTATATCATATTTATTATTTAAGAAGTAAAATTATACCATTTGCGTCATCCGGTTATATGACTGAAATATTGAGTGTCACAAATAATAAATTGCATAATCTACGATCAACAGCCCACAAAGATCTTGTTTTGCGTATTACACCTCGTACAAATTATCTTAAAGATTCGTTCTCGTACTTCAGCGTTAATATTTGGAATACAATACCTGCTGAAATTAAAGACCCGAGTACATTACAAACATTTAAAAATAATTTCAAACGCCATTCATGTTACAGTCCAATGCTTAAAATAATTATATTCTTTCAGTTTTTACAATTTTATTTATTTTTTTTGTTTGCTGTTTGTTAATTCTCTTTAATATTCTTATAATTATGTGAGTGGTGAGTGTCTGTCGAATGGATAAAAAGGAAGCTTTTATTTAATACATTGATAATTGATACATTTTTTTTAAAATATGATTTTGTGAAATCGTAAATGTTTGTATACATGTGTAAAGCCGTACTGAAAATAAGTTTACGTTTCATTTTCATGTTATGTACACTTTGTACGTTGCCTTCATTAAATAAAGATTTTATAATTATTATTATTATTATTATTATGATTATTGGCTGTAAGAATCATACAACTATTATCTTTAATTAGACCTTAACCCTACCCTTTAGCCAGAAGTGGACAGCAATATTTTGCGTTGAGAAGTGTACTATAAAAAATATAACAACTGTCTATATATTGTAATTGCCATTTGTGACGAAAAATGCACATACATGCCAAATTTTCAAATCTTTTTATACTGTTATCAATTTATCTAACATCATCAAAGAATTCGTATGAACGTTGTCTTACAATTATACGACAGAAAAATCATTTACAAATGTTGTCAATTGTGTTAATACGAAATATATGCATTGTTGCAACTGTTGTTGGCACAGCTGACACAGAATCTTAATTACATCAGATTGAATACTGTACAATACAAGAAATTGTCTGAGTAACAGACGTAAGAGCAAATGAAATAATATATATGTACGAATGATTTATATAATGACAATTAAATTAAAACTTAATAAAAAGATTTCACAAAGAGGTTTAAATTTCGCAAGTTGGTTAATTTACCATACATAGACGAAATAGAACATATACAGCCATCGGCGAGGGAATAAAAAATCAAAGAAATGGAACAGATACTGGCAAAATCACTGCAAAGTTTTAAACCGGGTATTTGTGCACAAACCCATTACTGACAATGTTCTAAAATTCTAAATTCCACAATTTTCTAAAATTCATATCATTAACATGACGAACTTTAAATTAATATCAGTAATTCTGCATATATCACGTATTACGTAATTACTATCTTAAGTATTAACTTTCCTTTGATATGTTTAAAATCTATGAAATGTTATTATTAATTATGAGTTGACCGTAGTATTAAATGGGCTGACAGTTGCAAATGTCGTTTATTTACTGCAATTATGTTCCTGCTGAATACAAAACCTTTCAAGTTCATGTAAACACATTATTTTTCTATTAATTAAACGGTTACCTGTAGAAATAGTTTGGTTGTAAATAATCTCAGTGATATTAGGCTGCAGTGCAATCTATATTATGATTTATCCCTCAGTGCGATACTAGGTACATACTATTTTCAGCAGTCTTGTTTCCAAAGTTTGAACGTACTGTTATCAAAAATTAGAAACATGACATACCTCCCTGTACATAGCATTTCTACTAACGTTTACTGTCTCAATCACGATTATTCAGATCAAATGATTAATAAGCTTTTGGAACAACCAAAAGTTTTAAAAGTAAGGACTATCTAGTTCTTGAAAAAACGGCAACACCTACTAGATTGAAACATAAATAAGTTGACTAATGACATTTAACATCACATTACATTGGAATATATCAGGTAAATGTTAATTAGTTCAAGAGTTTGCTCCAACTATAGCATTTGATAGCGACGAAGGAAGATCTCAACCATCAATTTGAAAATACTGCTCGTATAACAACTGGTTTAGATACATTTCTCGACAACCCTATTGCGACATCTTGCATAGAACAGATCAAACAAAAAGCTACCAGTAGTACAATGGTTAAGTAACATGAAATCAACAATTTCGAGTAAATAAGATAAGATAAACTACATCTCTCAGAGAGGAAATTCAATAGTAAAATCTGTGAAACGATCCCTTTGGAAGTATAGACTACAACCAAGCGACATATTAGCAGAGCCAGTTTGATTGAGTCTGTTCATAAGAGGTAATAGAATATGCAAACATCGGCTTAAGTGGAATTCTACTGCAGTAAAAGTGCATGTTTTCCATGATCCCAAAGGACCTAAAAATCATCATCCAAGAAACCAAGTAAATAATCTAATGCCACATTTAAGAGAGTCTCTTATTAATCTAATATGCCGACATGAAATTGCTGAAAACACTCAACCTCAAAGAGATAACAAAAATAAAAATTAATACATCATAATGACTATAATACTAGACAAAATATATTCCTTAAGAACAGTTTTGGTAATAGCATTGATAGATGAATTTGTCACGATATAAAGCCTACTCATTTCCAAATTTCTATCAACATTGCTACAAGAAGAATGAAGAATTTGTCCTCGTAAAACAAAAAGTTTTAGTAATTTCATACTTTATCTTATAACCGCAGTAAAAGAAAATAAGACAATATTGTTGGATAGATTGCAGACACAGAGCGTACTTACTAGACAGACATAGCGAGAAACTCCTAGAAAAGAGAGGAAAGGTGGATTTTTAATAAAGGCATGTTCGGCTAACTTAGCCTTGCTCTTTATGAAAACGTACCCGGTGTAACGGTCAGACTTTTCCCCAGTCAGTTTTTTTCCTGGGGAAAAAAACCAACCGGTTGATTCTTCCCCCCCCCCCCCCCCCCCTGGTTGGTTCCCTACCCCCCACTCCCCTAGTTTTTGTGCATAATCAAGGGAGAAAAAAACAACCAGTAGTTTTTTTTTCTCCCCCCTGGTTGCTTTTCTCTCCCCTAATAACTAAGGTTTGTGCATAAACAAGGGAGAAAAAAACAGCTGGTTGGTTTTTTTCTCCCCTCCCCCTGGTTGTTTTTTCCTCCCCTAGTTTTTGTGCATAAACAAGGGAGAAAAAAACAACCGGTTGAATTTTTCTCCCCTCCTGGTTGTTTTTATCCCCCCTAGCTTTTTTGCATTAACGAAGGAGAAAAAAACAACAACCGGTTGAATATTTCTCCCCTCCTGGTTTCCCTCCCCCCCCCCCCACACCCACACTAATAACTAAGTTTTCGTGCATTAACAAGGGACAAAAAACCAACTGGTTGTTTTTATTCTCCCCCCTGGTTGTTTTCCCCCCCTAGTTTTTGTGCATAAACAAGGGAGAAAAAAACAACCAGTTGATTTTTTCTCCCCTATGGTTGTTTCTTTTTGTGCATGAAAAATACCATCCGGTTGGTTTTTTCTCCCCCCACGTTGGTTTCATACAAAGTAAAGGGGGAAGAAACTGACTAGTTGGTTCTTTCCCCCCTTTAATGTGTATATCTGCATGTCAGAATAATACACGGTGAAGGGAAAATTTAGAAACTGACTAGTTGGGTCTTTCCCCGCTGGTATTTGTATATCTGCATGTCTGCATAATATACGGTGAACGGGGAAGAAACTGACTAGTTGGTTCTTTTCCCCATGGTATGTGTATATCTGCATGTCTGAATAATACACGTACGGTGAATAATACACGGTGAAGGCGGACGAAATTGACCAGTTGGTCGCCCCCCACCCCCCACCCCCCTGGTACTTGTATATCTGCATGTCTGAATAATATACGGTGAAGGGGGAAGAAATTGACCAGTTGGTTCTCTCTCCCCCCCCCCCCCCCCCCGGTATGTGTTTATCTGCATGTAAGAATAATACACGGTGAAGGGGGAAGAAATTGACCAGTTGTTTCTTTCCCCCCTGGTATTTGTATATCTGCATGTCTGAATAATATACGGTGAAGGGGGAAGAAACTGACTAGTGGGTTCTTTCCCCCCTGGTATGTGTATATCTGCATGTATGAATAATATATGGTGAAGGGGGAAGAAATTGACCAGTTGTTTCTTTCCCCCCTGGTATTTGTATATCTGCATGTCTGAATAATATATGGTGAAGGGGGAAGAAACTGACTAGTTGGTTCTTTCCCCCCTGGTATGTGTATATCTGCATGTCTAAACAATACATGGGGAAGGGGGAAATATTTGACCAGTTGGCTCTTTCCCCCCTGGTATTTGTATATCTGCATGTCTGAATAATACACGGTGAAGGGGGAGGAAATTGACCAGTTTGTTCTTTCCCCCCCCCCCCCCCCTGGTATTTGTATATCTGCATGTCTGAATAATACACGGTGAAGGGGGAAGAAATTGACCAGTTGGTTTTTCCCCCCTGGTATTTGTATATCTGTATGTCTGAATAATATACGGTGAAGGGGAAGATACTGACTAGTTGGTTCTTTTCCCCCTGGCATGTGTATATCTGCATGTCTGAATAATACATGGTGAAGGGGGAAGAAACTGACTAGTTGGTTCTTTCCCCACTGGTATGTGTATATCTGCATGTCTGAATAATACACGGTGAAGGAGGAAAAAATTGACCATTTGGTTTCCCCCCCCCTGGTATGTGTATATCTGCATGTCTGAATAATACACTGTCAAGGGGGAAGAAATTGACCAGTTGGTTTTTCCCCCCTGATATTTGTATATCTGCATGTCTGAATAATACACGGTGAAGGGGGAAGTAATTGACTAGTTGGTTCCCCCCCCCCCTTGTATGTGTGTATCTGCATGTCTGAATAATACACGTTGAAAGGGGAAGAAACTGACTAGTTGGTTCTTTCCCCCCTTTTATGTACATGCATGTCCGAGTACTACAGAGAAGGGGGAAGAAACTGACTAGTAATGGTTCTTTCCCCCCTTTTATGTACCTGCATGTCTTAGTACTACACAGAGAAGGGGGAAGAAAGTGACTAGTTGGTTCTTTCCCCCCTGGTATTTGTATATCTGCATGTCCAAACCAATTTCGGTAGTGATGTCATTGTTTTTAATTTACTTATCGGCACTTGCAGATTACTATGGAAACTTTGGTTTAAGTAGGGTATGGAGCAGTTTGGAAACCTTTAGCATACTTTGACAATATTCATATAAACTTAAGACATTTAAAGGAAAATTAATTTAAAATATACTTTCTGCCTATTTTGACAAAAAATGCAACTAACTTCATTTTCAACTATCAAAACACTTTGTGAACATGTAACTATACTTTCCTTATTTTGACTATTTTCGGAAGTAACTGATAATTTTTTTAAGACAATTGTTAAAGTTTCTGTTATTCAGAAAAGGGTTATCATACTATCACTGAAATTGTTTATTACTTTTAACGGAATGTTAAAAAGTTTTTACCACTGTTGTATCCACATGCATTTTCCTTATACAGTTGTGCAAAATTGAGGCAGCTGAAATCTTTGACGTTATCAAGCTCAAGAATTTAACATGGTTATATGGTATTATTCTACAGTAATGAAGTAAAATTGTTAACAATTTATTTGATATGTATTAAAACCTTCACTAAGGTTAAAGTCAGTTATACGGTAATTTATCATTCATGAATAAGCATTTTCAATAACAAAGGAGCTTGAATTTTTACACATTTCTACAAACAAAAATCATAACAGCCTTCTATATAACTTCACTGTTCTTGGTAATTATTATTTGAAAAGAAAAACTAGGTTTATTTGTATTAAAATGTCAGAAAAATATTTTGGTAGTTATCTGTTTTTTCTTTCTGTACTGTGAACAGTCACTGTATGCTTGAAATGCATTCCTATTGATGAAAATATTTAGCTGTAATGTCAAGGGGTTATACATGTATCAATCTGAAGAATATGATCTAACTTTACTAAGTAAGAAGTGCCTGCTAAAGTCTGATTGAAAACATGATGAAACAGAATATGCCCCCATTAATGTCAGTCAGAGGTAACTGGGCAATGAATCGTCTAGAGTCTGCTGTGACCTTGACTATTAAACATTTGACCCTGAAAAGGATAGTGTTCATCTAATAAGCAAAGACAATCATACTATAAGTTTGATGACACTAGGCCTAAGCATTTCTATAGTTAACGATTTGAAACGCTTAATTATCTCAAGGTCTCTGTGACCTTGATCTTTGACCTATAAAGCCCACATCCGATAAGGCTCATATATAACCAAAGAAAATGATCCTTTAGTGTTAAAGTATCTGGTGCAAACATTCTTCAGTTATTCGGTTGATAAGAAACGAATTTCAAGGTCAATGTAAATATGATGTTAGTTTGATGACTGAGGCACTGTAGTCTTGAAATGTGACCTACTAACCCCATGTACAAAAGGGGTCATCTGTTGATGCAAAATGTTCTATTTTATGTATGATTGTTTGTAGTCTGTTTTTCCCCCACTAGTTTTTGTGCATCAACAAGGGAGAAAGAAGATCACACTAGGGGGAAAGAACCAACCAGTCAGTTTCTTCTCCCTTTACCGTCTATTATTCACACATGTAGGCACATACACTTGTACATACTAGAGGGGAGAGAACCAACCTGTCATTTTCTTCCCCCTTTAGTGCCTAGTATTCACACATGTACATACATACAAACTAAGGGAAAAAGAACCAACCAGTCAGTGTTTCCCCCTTCATCGCCTATTATGCACACATGCAGGCACATACATACTAGGGGGAAAGAACCAACAAGTCAGTTTCTTCCCCTTCCACCGTCTATTATTCACACATACATACTAGGGGGGAAAGAACCAACCAGTCAGTTTTTCCCCCTTGTTACTTTTTCTCCCTCGTTTAAGCACAAAAACCTAGTTATTAGGGGTAAAAAAACAACCAGGGGTGAGAAAAAACCAACTGGTTGTTTTTCCCCCTTGTTCATGCACAACAACTTAGTTATTAGGGGTAAAAAACAACCAGGGGTGAAAAAAAACCAACTGGTTGTTTTTCCCCCTTGTTTATGCACAAAAACTTAGTTATTAGGGGTAAAAAACAACAAGGGGTGAGAATAAACCAACCGGTTGTTTTTCCCCCTTGTTTTTGCACAAAAACGTAGTTATTAGGGGTAGTTTATGCACAAAAACTTAGTTATTAGGGGTAAAAAACAACCAGGGGTGAGAAAAAACCAACTGGTTGTTTTTCCCCCTTGTTTATGCACAAAAACTAGGGGGAAAAACAACCAGGGGTGAGAAAAAACCAACCGGTTGTTTTTCCCCCTTGTTTATGTACAAAAACTGGGGGGGGGAAACCAACCAGGGGTGAGAAAAAATCAACCGGTTGTTTTTTTCTTCCATGTTTATGTACAAAAACTGGGGGAAATTCAACCAGGGGGGAGAAAAAACTAACCGGTTGGTTTTTTCTCCCTTGTTTATGTACGAAAACTAGTGGGAGAAAAAACCAACCGGTTGTTTATACCTTGTTTGTGCAGAAAAACTAGGGGGAAAAGAACAACCAGGGGTGAGAAAAAACCAACGGTTGTTTTTCTCTCTCTTGTTTATGTACAAAAACAGGGGGCAAAGAACCAACCAGTCAGTTTTTCCCCCTAGTTACTTTTTCTCCCTCGTTTAAGCACAAAAACTTACAAAAACAACCAGGGGCGAGAAAAAACCAACTGGTTGTTTTTCCCCCTTGTTTATGCACAAAAACTAGGGGGAAAAACAACCAGGGGTGAGAAAAAACCAACCGGTTGTTTTCCCCCTTGTTTATGTACACAAACTGGGGGGAAAACCAACCAGGGGGGAGAAAAAACCAACCGGTTGTTTTTTTCTTCCATGTTTATGTACAAAAACTGGGGGGAAAAGCAACCATGGGGGAGAAAAAACTAACCGGTTGGTTTTTTCTCCCTTGTTTATGTACGAAAACTAGTGGGAGAAAAAACCAACCGGTTGTTTATACCTTGTTTGTGCAGAAAAACTAGGGGGAAAAGAACAACCAGGGGTGAGAAAAAACCAACGGTTGTTTTTCTCTCTCTTGTTTATGTACAAAAACAGGGGGCAAAGAACCAACCAGTCAGTTTTTCCCCCTAGTTACTTTTTCTCCCTCGTTTAAGCACAAAAACTTACAAAAACAACCAGGGGTGAGGAAAAACCAACTGGTTGTTTTTCCCCCTTGTTTATGCACAAAAACTAGGGGGAAAAACAACCAGGGGTGAGAAAAAACCAACCGGTTGTTTTCCCCCTTGTTTATGTACAAAAACTGGGGGGAAAACCAACCAGGGGGGAGAAAAAAACAACCGGTTGTTTTTTTCTTCCATGTTTATGTACAAAAACTGGGGGGAAAAGCAACCATGGGGGAGAAAAAACTAACCGGTTGGTTTTTTCTCCCTTGTTTATGTACGAAAACTAGTGGGAGAAAAAACCAACCGGTTGTTTATACCTTGTTTGTGCAGAAAAACTAGGGGGAAAAGAACAACCAGGGGGTGAGAAAAAAACAACGGTTGTTTTTCTCTCTCTTGTTTATGTACAAAAACAGGGGGCAAAGAACCAACCAGTCAGTTTTTCCCCCTAGTTAGTTACTTTTTCTCCCTCGTTTAAGCACAAAAACTTACAAAAACAACCAGGGGTGAGAAAAAACCAACTGGTTGTTTTTCCCCCTTGTTTATGCACAAAAACTTAGTTATTAGGGGTAAAAAACAACCAGGGATGAGAAAAAACCAACTGGTTGTTTTTCCCCCTTGTTTATGTACAAAAACTAGGGGGAAAAACAACCAGGGGTGAGAAAAAACCAACCGGTTGTTTTTCCCCCTTGTTTATGTACAAAAACTAGGGGGAAAAACCAACCAGGGGTGAGAAAAAACCAACCGGTTGTTTTTTCTCTCCCTTGTTTATGTACAAAAACTGGGGGGAAAAACCAACCAGGGGGGAGAAAAAACCAACCGGTTGTTTTTTTTTTCTCCCTTGTTTATGTACGAAAACTAGTGGGAGAAAAAAAACAACCGGTTGTTTATACCTTGTTTGTGCAGAAAAACTAGGGAAAAAGAACAACCAGGGTGGGAAAAAACCAACGGTTGTTTTCCTCTCTCTTGTTTATGTACAAAAACTGGGGAGAAAACCAACGAGGGGGGAGAAAAAAACCAACCGGTTGGTAACCAACCGGTTGGTTTTTTCTCCCTTGTTTATGCACAAAAACTAGGGGGGAAAAAACCAACCAGGGGGAGGTTGGGGGGAAGGGAAACCAACCGGATGCTTTTTTCCCCGTGGAAAAACTGACTGGGGGAAAAGCTGGGCTGTTACACCGGTATGTAGGACCAATACACACAAAACCGTCTATCCTGGGAATAATTAATATTTACCTATTACTCAGGTGGAAGCATCGCATAAATTTTCAGTGCCTGGACCTAGACTTGACCCTGGATCTGACCCGAATTGATTATCAATAATAATTAAGGACAAATGTCCTTAAAAACGACACATGTTTTAACAAATACATACATTGTACATGCTCAGTTACTATAATTATTTTTTAAACAGGATGTAACAAGAGTTAAGCATATCAATTTCAATAATAAGCTACATATCTGGAAGAAATTACGAGGCAATTTTATGCTTTAATGTTAGCGTCAAATTATATGTCTGTATACTGTAATCAAACAAGTATTCTGCATTTACCAAATTATTTCGGGACCGTCAAATAAGTCTATAGTATCAGTCACCACAATATGTGGGAAGGAAATACATACATCTCGAAATAGACTATAGAAAGGGCTTGCTTATACTTTGCTATAGAATTTGTGGGTATCGCATTTACTGTGCTTAACAGTAATCTACCTCAAACTGTAGAAAGATCTTTCGTATTGGCCTGTTTTACACATCTCCGTGGGCTCAAAGAAAACAGCACTGTACATGAAAATAAGGGTACACATGTACTTGTAAATGTATACTCGTGCACATTGACAAGCACATGTATACACAAACAAATGCAATAATGTAAAACACAGAAGTTACCTCAAAAACATACATGCTGAAGAAAAATTGCAAGGCATCGCCTTGGAACGGTCATAAACGTATGAATAGATGTAAGAATCTATCCGATTTTAGACTAAGTAAACACCAGGATGACGGTACTGTGTTCGAATGAACATGTGAAGACTATTTGTATATTATAGAGGAGTTATCGAAATGGCTTCATAGGCTGACAGAATACACAATGATTTTGGATAGACTTATTGAAGGCCTTAGAAAAATGAGTAGAAATGAGATAAATGTCAGTAAAATATGAGGACGAATTGACGCAATGACCTGTCTTGTATCCTGTTGAATGTAACTACGGCCAACTGATGAAGAGTACTGTGAAACCAGTTTGATATTGTTGGCAAAAATTTTCATGGTTTTGGCCAAAACATCTTTTATTCGAAAATTCCGAAATTCAAAAATAAAATGAAAAGTAAATTGTTGTTTTTTTTTCCGTTGGAATGTGATTTAATAAACAAGACCAAGTAATCTACAAAGATAAGTCCTCCAAGTTTATTACGAATTTAAAGGTTTTTTCTTGCATAGGCTTCAGGCTAATTACCAATTCTTGCAGACCCTATACAATTTTTGATACTTTCAAAAGTAACCAACAAACAAAATATCTGTTTTACAATCAGCGACATAATAACCATGAAATCAATTGACGATTTTTTTTCTCCACATGTAACGCAGTCATCAATACCTCATTTCTTTGACAACTGCAGTGAGATTCACCACTTCATAAGAGAAACAGGAAGGTATTAATTCACTTCAAGTACCAAATAGCTGTTTCGATCCTGCAATAATTATTTAGATAAGTTCTCGAAAGATGTTTAGGGTATACCACCATCTAATCCAAAAGCAAAGTTTCCATCATTCAATATAATCACAATTCAACACATAGCCTGCTTTCCTAATCAGCTCGGCACGCAATGCTTGCTTTGAACAGAGCAAATCGTAATAAAACGTTATGTCAGAAAGACATTTTGCATTTAATCCCCAAATATCTAATCGCAATCATAAATACAAATTAATGGAACTATTTATGGGTTTCAGGTATATTATTAGCGTCTTCCTCTATGTTACCGTGAATTTTAAACTTTGCCAATATAAGTTCCGGTGGAATGCAGGTTAGTATGATAACTGTGTTGGAATGCGGTCTATAATTTGAATAATTTGTTGAGAAAATGACAGTATGATTAAGTTTGAAAGTAGTGCGCCTTAAAACAAGAACAATGAGAATATGACAGTACAAACAGGCAAGCTTCCACATTAGTATATGGTTTGATGTGTAAATGATTGACATGTACACAGAAATACATTATCAAAGTAAAACAGTTAGAAAAAAAGAACACAGTGGGGCACTACCTTGGAAATATCAGTGGCGAAAACACCAACTTGGAGATTAAACTGGCTAGTGGTGCACTCCCTCTCTCCCTCTTAACCCTTACCACTCTTAAATCATACTGTGCCTATGCTTCTTTGACACTGGCCTTCTAGAACTGTGCGAAACTATTTTGTTGTATGCCACTCGTGAATACAGATATACTGATTAATTGCTCAAACATGACTAACCAGAGGCACCTGCTTCTTGCGCCGCATAGACTAGAACAATTTGTGCTTTATCAAATATCGCATTTTTTGTGTATTTATATATGAATTATACAAGAATAATCCAATATTTAGCAATGACAAATGGCAGTCCCTTTTCGATCATGTTCAGCCCTTTCCGATCAGCGCGTGAAAGGCGCTAAGTCATATGTTTATAGTTCATTCAAAAATTCAAAACTAATAAAAAAATAAATTATTTCCTTTCTTTGATTTTTAAAATGTTATATGAATAAATTTTTAAGTAATTAGCAATAATAAACATATGACAGACCATTCCAATCATATTCAGCCCTTTCCGATCAGCATGTTTTATGCACAAACTCATATGTAATCTACAAATCATTGAAAAATTGAAAATTGATATTTATTCATATTTTATTTTCTTTCCTAATTGCTAAATGGTATATAAAGACATATCTAAATAAGTTTCAATTATGGCAGGTCCTTTCCGATCAAGCTATATAAGCTCTTTACGATGAGGGCGTTTTATGCACTGATTCATCATTTGTCTATATTTTTTCATAAGTTATTTTCTTTTTATTGTTAAATGTAGTACGAAGAAAAGTTCAAGATATCTCAGTAATAACATATGACAGACCCTTTCGGATCATGATAAGAACTTTCCACGGAAAGGACTCTGTCCGGTATCTAGTCATACCGTTACGGTGGAACTTGTATTTACCCTCAGAAATTCATTGGGTTTGTGATTACATAAATACAGTTAAAATTGTACATATTTGAAAAAATTAACCAGAAAAAGTATGGATGTCAGAACTTGATCCAAACGTGCAAAACTACTTAAAGGAGGCTCGAGAGCCTAGTGGTAGAGCGTCCGCTTCGAGTGCGGGAGGTCGTGGGTTCGACCACCGGCCGCGTCATACCAAAGACGTGAAAAATGATACCAGTAGCTCCCTTGCTTGGCGCTCAGCATTAAAAGGGAAACTAGCCTCTTCTCTCGTACCCTTGTGGCGATGGATTCCATCAAAAATGAGGTGTCGAGACTGATTAATATAAGTTGTAGAACTTCCTTCACAATCGACCTAAAATAAATTCTGTATAAACTAAGAAGGATTTGAAACTTAGCTATTGACGGAAAATATGTTATGGAATTTGTTTTTCGCTAATTTTTCCATTCGAAATGGAACAGCGGTAGTAAAAGGAGTACCGGAGGTAAACTGCCTTAATTATGAAACATCATAATTCATGACTGTTAAGTACTTATTCCTCCGTTGTGTATTGGTCAAGACCGCAGGAAATTATTACTACATAGGTGACCTGAGTTCGATTATCGACTCGCGCATGTTGTTTTCTTGATTTGGCATTAATAAGATAGTTTAGAAACAAAACTCATGTTCAAAAGTTCATTCGAAATCTATATATGATATGACTAAACTTCAATCTTAAAGTTAGTAAAAAGCCATGAACTGAAGTTAAAAATGTTATAATTTATTATTTTAAATTTCTGAAAATTAAATCATTTAGTTAATCTCTTCGTTCATTGTCCTTCCTAACGCTAATGATTTGACTTGCTGCTTGCATGATAATGCTTCTGCTTGGTCTTTCTCCTTGTATATGTTACATTATGTTGATTTAAAAGAATGACTGAGAATGCAGTTTTAGATAAATGATTACATCGTTCAGATCGTATGGAAATAAGTCCTCTGACTTTTACGCAGATTGTATAAAAGATATATAACATCCAGATTTGTATCAGTTATACTACCGTTGTCATATCTACTATTATAGAAATAAGAAAATCATTTGTAAGATACAGGCGTCAGTTTAAAAAGTCTGTGAACTTACGGATGCACTGGGTGCTGACAGCTTTGGATCTTAGTAAATCCAAATAAAAATCTGTGACATACACTAAACCTGCCAACGACCGTTTCGACATACGTGTAAATAGATTACAGTTGTATTAATATAATATCTTAATTCGTCATGACACTAATTCCCTGACAGACACAGATCTGGTTCAATCTTAAGTGATTAATTAACTTCTTCTGTATTTATATAACAAGACGTTTGTGTATCGTTGAGCATCAGATAGTGGTTTAATATTGTTGTTGTTGTACAAAACATGACATAGCATCAACGGAACGCTTGGTTTATTCTGTTGACAACATAAAACTTAAGTTTTACTTTCTCATTACTTTCTCCATGCACACTTTGATACATGCCATCAAAACGTGCAAAATGTTTAAGTAAATGTACAACCTTAATAATATATTAGTAGTTCTGATAAGTAACACCTGTCACAAATTATATTAACTTAATAATCTTTCGTATATCTTTCCTAAATATTCCTCTTAAACGAGTGTTTTAACCATAGGCTAAAGATAACACTGGATATAAAGTTAGCATCGAGCCATAAAGGCAAAACTCTGAGAGGCAAAATACGTTTTCATCTGCACACTTTTTTGGTAACAAGAGATAGATGGAGAAAAATTGACAAGTGTTTCGAACTTACACCATTTCAGTACTTTATATGGAGAAATTAACCGATATAAGATATTTACTACAGCATATTTTGTTGCTAAAGCTAGAAAAGTTCCATTTACACAGAACATCAATGGAATACGTCGGCGACGTATGACCTAACTGTGTCGAATAGACTTAAAAAAAACAACCCTTCCTTCGTTCATGCAGTCAGATTGAGACTGTGGTCTGCAACCATGCTGATTTCAGTAACGTTTACCAAGGACGGGCAAACATCTGCACGGAAGACCATCATGTCTGGTTTAAATTAACCGTGAAATGATTGGTTTAAACAGATCCGTTCCTTCGTTTGTAAACGCAACTTCCGCTTTTCTGACAGTTTTTTATCATAAAAAGTAATTGAGCTTCCATGGAAGTATTTTGTGAAATCCCGTGTTATCATGTTGATTTATCTATTTACTTAAGTAGATGCAAGGAATTATTTTGAGTTTATATGTCAGAACAGCTTCTTGTCTTGTAAATATTCCACAGTAATTGAACAGGCAGTTTAATTAGATTGAAATAATGTGGATTGGAGCAATGTAATATAACGCCTGTTAAAATATCCTTCTGAATCATAGAACGCAATAAATACACGGCGGATTTCTAAAACCTCCTCACGGCACTTAAAGACTTCTCGATTTTTGTCTGATAATTATATCAACTTCAATATTCTTGTCAATTTCAGCGATCATAAGGATACATCGCCTAGTCTGTTTTTAAGGTAAAGACAATATAAATGAATGACCGATTTGAAATTGGTATTCAAATATGAGAACCCGGAACTGAAGCAAACCATTATTTCAATTCATATGAAACTGTGTCACATTTATGTCGGCATACATGTATATCGTTGGTGTTGTCCGTACGTTCCGTAAACTCAAAGTTGGTCAGATGCACAACCTTATTTGAATACAATTTGCTTCAAACTTCGTCAAAAGTCGTATATCTTCATGTGAAAATGGTCTGTACTAAAAACTTTGCTATATTCTAAGACAGTATGTGGGGACATTCGTGTCTTTTTGACACTATTATAGTTCTTAACATCAAAGATATAAGCTAGCACACAACAGTAACAACCCTGTACTGCATTTTCATTACTTTTTTTACTTGTAATGGAGCATCATTGTGTTTCGTTGCATTTGCCTTTCAATTGGATTTAAGTAGAATTTTTACCTGCTGAAACATTTTCTATTCGCTAACTCAAATTGCCCGATACTGTCCGCATTTATTCAACTTCATATCGAACCCGAAAAGAGAATCTGTAAGTAACAGATCAGCAATCCGCCTTAAATCCGCAATCCATTGTTTTAACTGGGGACCATACGCCTCTTTTCATGGAATTACACGCCAGTTCCATCTTCACCGCGTATGAACACATCAGCGGATGTCGCTTAAATTGTGTTTTATTTTTGTACTTATAGCATGTGTAAAATTTGAGTTCTGCTCAACTCGGGGCTAGAGGACGTTGACGGTAGCATGCATTTCCGCTACCGTACACGAACAGACTCTATAAAAAACAAGGATAGATATCAAACAGGGAATGCCACATTCCAAAACCGCAGCATCCCCAAAACGAAACCCACAGTACGCAGATGTGCATACTACCAACACAAAAACATACACACACTAGCATACAACGCAAACACGCGATGACAAAACGAACAAATAAAGAAACAAGGGATACTACCTTGGAACGGTCAGTGGCAACAACACCACTGGGGAGTTTAAACCGGTTTATGGTGCGCACCCAATGTCACTCTTACCCCAACCTTGTTCCAAAGACACCGGACAGTGTAAATAAAAGCAATCTCCGCCAGGTGAATCTCTAACACCGAGCCTGCAACATTTTCGTTTTTGTCGTGTAGAGCGACCTGTAGAGTTTCTGCTTTTTCTATTTTAAAAGTTTGCGCATTACAAATGAAACCGGCCGAAATATCTTTTGAAAGCATAGAACGCAACCAAGCATTATAATAGCATATTCGGTTTGATTGAGTCTGTTCTTGACATGTAATGAAATTGTAATACCACTGGGTTGATCTGCACGGATGGTTAGTTATTTTTATCATAATAATGAAAGGCAGAAATTATCATATCATTTTATGGAAAGGAAAAATATGTTTAATTACGTTCTTAATTACAATTTCTTTTCATTGTATCAGGGTAATGCTTATTGCACTTTCGTATTAACAGGTTTGGAATTCATTTTTCTTCTTCTTTATATTGCAGGAAGACAGGATACTTTGGCTAAGAAAGAATGTGAAAATACTCTGAATAAGTAACTTATATGAATACAAATACAGCAAAAAGCATCGAATTAATTCAACATCAAATGATTGGCGCATTCGCGCAGTCGTGTTAACCCAGTAATGATAACCCGTTGGTGTTTCTGCTGTAAAGAACGTTCAATTCAGATAGAAGAACCTTAATTAATAGGGTATGAAAACAATTCATCAAAGTAACTGCATACGTTATTAGAATGCCACATTAAAGAAGAGACTTCCTTTGCATAATTATTCTAATCACACGTAAAAGCCACTTCGAGATATGCAAAACCTGTCAAAGAATATATAATTAAGACCATAAATTTCAATTAAAAACCACCTTCATTTGCTTCACCTGGAACATTGTTTTTTACCGGGAAAATTGTTATTTCTTAATCTTGAAGACGGTGCTTCGGAAGCATAAAATGCAACTAAGCAAAATAATAGCATACTCGGTTTGACAGGGACTGTTAATGAAAGTAATTGAAAAGTGCAACATCCCTCACGTCCCCCTGGCATGTACGGGAAAACTGAACTCCTACTGCGTAGCCAATTCTCACAGACTCCGTTCAGTAGAACCAAAAGCTACCTACAGATTTGTACATGAGAAAAAATCTATAGAATGACAATTTGTTTAACGTCGTAAATACTTTTGATTGAGTTTACTCGAACGATTCATCAGTACATAAGGTTACACAATTTTCATATACTAGCTGTTTCCTACTTATAGTACTTAATTTGGTAAAATTCGACACTCGTGTAGGTTATACTACTATAAGTTAATCATAATTCATCTAGGATCGGCGGTGCAAGAAATGCATACTTTCCGACAAAAAATCCATTAAATACATGCCACGTAACGCATTATATCAGAACGACATTTACATTTAATTTTTCCCAGTCCTTCTAACCAAATATACAATAAATTTATGACATAATATTATCTCAACTGCGAAAATGGTCAAATATTTCATTGTGCTTGGAATTTAAACTTTGCCAAAGATCTGAGCCAGTGGAATGTTAATTATTTTGATATGCCAATGGTTCCAAATTAACTGAGGAATGCGGTCGACTATTTTAATACAGTACAGTCTATAACTACTGACAGATAGACTTATGATAATAAACCCTGATCATAGACAAAATAATTATCTCTGTGAATAGTTGCATAAAGTATAAAAATTTATATCAAATGGGAAGCAGATGATTTCACATTTTTGAAAGATTTCTTACATGAGTGTGGGGGAACACGTGGACTGTATTTTTCAATAATATTAGGTTATTTACATTGTTCTATACAATACGGAGATATATTTGGACAAGTACCCAGCTAAGAAAACCATATTATGGTTTTCTCATCTGGGTACGAGTCCAAATATGTCTCGTATTGTACAGTACAATGTTAAATAAACTTTTTATTCTATATTTATCTTAGTTTAAATAAAAATTGTTTCACTGAATATTGTATTCCTGCCTTTTTTGTATTTCCCCAGCTTGGTATGAGTGCAAATATGTATCATACAGAACCTTTTTATTCTATATATTATATATTATTTGACTTTATACGTAAATATACGTAATTCACTGAATTTTGTTTTTCTGCGTATCAGTATTAAATAAATTATATGGTGCAACCGCCCTACAACAGCTATTTGGCGATTTCAGTGGTTATAATACTTGGCTGAGATATTATGCCCACAAACATTGTCAGCACGTTTGGTGGAGATCGGATGAAAACTGTTCGACTTAAGAGAGCTGACAAGGCTAATTCCCCGTTTTTCAAGTAATTCAAGGACCATGATCCAAGAGTGCCTAGTACAATTTGGCTGGTTATCAAAGATAACATCGAACATTATCGAAGATGCCATGGGTGTTCACATAATACGCCGAGATATTACGCCCACAAACATTATCAGCAAGTTTTGTGAAGATCGGATGAAAACTGTTGGATTTAGAGAGTCGACAAGGCTAAATTTACAGTTTTTCGAGTAACTAAAGGACCATAATCCAAGTGTGTCTAGGGCGATTTGGCTGATTATCCAACTTGGCCGAGATATTATGCCCACAAACATTGTCAGCAAGTTTGGTGAAGATCAGATGAAAAATGTATGGCTTAGAATGTGAACAAGGCTAAATTCCCTGTTTTTCGATTAATTCAATGGACATAATCAAAGAGTGCCTGGGACGATTTGGCTGGTTTTCGTACTTGGCCATAAATTGTCAGCAAGTTTGGTGAAGATCCGATGAAAACTGTTTTAGAGAGAGGACATGCTTTGAACGCCGACCGCCACCACTGCAGTCTAGTGTTCACATAATACGCCCCGCTCCTTCAGAGACAGGCGTATAAAAGTGTTGAAATTGTGAATAAAACCGAACAAAACATTTAGACACAAACTTTTATTCTTAACATGTATTTGTTATAACATTTTATTATCAAATCTTTATTTATAGTCCTATGTAATTACATGATCAATGATAAAAAGTTGTACTGCCTCGAAGGTGGAGCAAAAAAAACACATATTGACTGCAAGTTGTGACGTCATCACGGTTTGACATCAAAATAACGCAACATCGTACACAATTTAGCACGAAAAATGACCAAAGGCTGCAGATATTTGTAATTTATGTTTATATTTAGAGTTGGCTGGATTCAATATTAAAACAATTGTTGTCTTTTAAGTTCGGTCGATATGTGGATTTATCGACCTGATAAATCCACATATCGACCTCACCAAAAAGCAATAATATACAATTATTGCCTTTTAGTGAGGTCGATATGTGGATTTATCGATCTGATAAAAGCGATATCGGCCGAGGGCGCAACCTGATAAAAGCGATATCGACCGAGGGCCAGCCCGAGGGTGATATCGCTTTTATCAGGTCGATAAATCCACATATCGACCGAACTTAAAAGGCAACAATTGTTTTATTATTAAATCCAGCCTAATTATAAGTATAAAAATTAAAAACAAATATATGCAGTCTTTGGTAATTTTTCGTAGTAAATTGTGTTCGACGTCGCATTGTCTTGACGTCAAAACATTGTTGTTTACGTATGACGTCACATTTATTCGTACCTAAGCGATTTCGCACGTGACCGTTTTCAGTGCGGTCAATATGTACTTTAGGCCCAGCCCACCAGTCAATATGATAATTTATCACAGATCATGTGACCGTGTTTAAACCAATCACAATCAACAAAAAAATCAATTTAATAATAATTTTATATCAACATTACAAATTTCATGTAAACTCAAAGAGCACTAAAAGTGCCAACAAACAATATACAATCTGCAACAAAGACTTCGCCAGTAAAAAGTGAAAACAACTTGATATCAGATATCTTTAATATTACAGATACCTTTAATATCAAAGATATTTTAATATCACAGGTATCTTTAATATCACAGATATATTTGATATCAAAACAAATATCTTTAAAAAATATCACAGGTATTTAAAAACACCTATCCATATATCTTTAATACATGTGTCACAGATATCTTTGATATCACAAATAGAGGGTATTACATGCTGGTCTTTTCATATCGAATTTATTAAACGAGTTGAATGAAATAATACAAGAGCTGTCCGTAAGACAGCGCGTTCGACTTTTCTCAGTGCTTGACTCTGAATTGGAGCTTTGCCAGTAAAAAAAATTCAAAGTTCAAAAGGGACATAACTCTGTCAAAATTCAACCAGAGTTATGGGAAATGTGTCTCCTGGTGTAGACTTTGATAGTAAATAACTATTTTGAGTTTCAAGTCAAAAGCTTTAATAGTAACAGAGATATTTGACTTTTAACACAAAATTCTAAGTTAAAAAGGGGCATAATTCTGTCAGAATTCAATTCAGAGTTATAGGGATCGTTTCTCCTGGTGTAGACTTTGATAATAAATAAGTATTTTAAGTTTCAAGCCAAAAACTTTGTTAATAACAGAGATATTTGACTTTATCAAAAACTTTAACCAAAAATTCTAAGTTAAAAAGGGGCATAATTCTGTCAAAATTCAAAGCAGAGTTAAGGGAATTGTGTCTCCTGGTGTATACTTTGATTGTAAATAACTATTTTGAGTTTCAAGTCAAAAGCTTTAATAGTAACAGAGATATTTGACTTTTAACACAAAATTCTAAGTTAAAAAGGGGCATAATTCTGTCAGAATTCAATTCAGAGTTATAGGGATCGTTTCTCCTGGTGTAGACTTTGATAATAAATAAGTATTTTAAGTTTCAAGCCAAAAACTTTGATAATAACAGAGATATTTGACTTTATCAAAAACTTTAACCAAAAATTCTAAGTTAAAAAGGGGCATAATTCTGTCAAAATTCAAAGCAGAGTTAAGGGAATTGTGTCTCCTGGTGTATACTTTGATTGTAAATAACTATTTTGAGTTTCAAATCAAAAGCTTTAATACTAACAGAGATATTTGACTTTATCAATTTAAAAAAAAACAAAACTCTAAGTTAAAAAGGGGCATAATTCTGTCAAAATTCAAACCAGAGTTATGGGGATTGTTTCTCCTGGTGTAGACTTTTATAGTAAATAACTATTTTAAATTTCAAGTCAATAGCTTTGATAGTAACAGAGATATTTGACTTTATCAAAAACTTTAACCAACAGCGACGCCGGGGCGAGTGCAATAAATAAAATTATTCTCGTTACGAAAATGACTGGGTTTACGGTATTGGTTTTAGTTCAGTAACTTGCTCGTGTATTTCATGCGTTTGTGTAGTGGGGTATATATACCGAGTGTAACTTGTTTTTCACCATCTAGAGAAGACTATTTGGCAGTACACATTTATTTCTCATGTAAGATTATGTCACGCGAAGAATACCCGCCTCAAGACGACCAAGACACTTCACAGCGAGAGCAAAGGGAGAGGCCTTTGAAAGACCAAGTCGTAGATGAATTGAAAGACTTTTTCGACACCAAATTGAGGGAGCTGAAACGAGACTTCCATGCGGACTCCGAGTGGGTGGCAGAATCTACACGCAAAAAAGTAAGATTTGACAATAATATTCATTTGAAGAACGTGGCTAATAGGAAGCAGTTTATGTTCAATAACGAAATTGCTGACGTAATTGATAACATTGAGAAGGCTGTCAGTCTGAGAGATAGTTCCAAGGCTAGAGAATTTATCGCTGAAGCTAGAGCTAAGATAAAGCACCGTAACAAAATTATACGCATTGCTGATAGTTCGCCGGCCGGGTGGGCGACAATTCAAGAGTATGAAATGTATGACGTGGCCAGTGATTCTGACGACGACCGCCGAATCAGAAAGGCGGAGGAGAGGGCTAGAGCCAAGATTGAGAAATCAAATATGGCTTCTGATAATAAGTACGATAACCCTTCTAGTGCTAGTTATTTTCAGCAGCAGCCCTTTCGTGCTTATAGACGCGGAACAGGACGACCTCCCATGGCGGGAAGATTCGAGTCTATAAAACCCATCGTCTGCTACAAGTGTGGCATCGCTGGACACGTGGCTTCCGGATGTGCCTACGACTTCAACGGCAGCACGAGACACGTGGCAGGAGACACCGGAAGTACTCCAGCAACGGTCGGGAGTGGTACAGAGTCCAAAATGTCAGACCCTTCCTACAAACAACAATGAAGGTACTGTTTTTTCTAGCACTGACGTCAATTATCGACAATTTTTGAATGACAATTTCATCGATTTTCAATGCATTGACTCACAGATTAGATTTTGTGAATATTCAGAAAGTTTGGTGAATGTAACAGCTGGTTCGGTCAAAGGTAGACTAAAGAAAAATTTTGATTATTGGAAAAATGTTTTAGATCCAAGTCAAGAAGTACTTTCTGTTATAGAGCACGGCTATGTAATTCCTTTTGTAAATGAACCACCTATGTATTTGATGAAAAATAACAAATCGGCTTTAAGAGAAAAAGATTTTGTAGATAAAGCATTATCTGATTTGCTAGAAAAAAGATGCATTTATGAGGTACCTTTTGTGCCGCACAATGTGAGCCCATTATCTGTGGCTACAAATTCATCTGGTAAAAAACGTCTTATTTTAGATTTAAGTGTTTTAAACCTGTACGTTAAAAAAGAAAGGGTTAAGTTTGAGGATTATAAGGTTGCGAAGGAGTTTCTCGTACCTCATGGGTATATGTATAAGTACGACTTGACCAGTGGTTATCACCACATCGATATAATAGCCAATCAGCATACTTATCTTGGATTCTCTTGGCCCGTTAACGGTAGAACACGTTATATGGTTTTTTCAGTGCTACCTTTTGGACTTTCCAGTGCCCCTAGATGTTTTGTAAGACTTTGCGGCCTTAAGTGAAGTTCTGGCGTTCCCATGGTTTAAGAACACTCCTTTTTCTCGATGATGGTTTCGGGATTAATGCCTCTTTTGAATTAACGCTTAGAGACTCGAACTTTGTTCAGCAAACACACTTGATAATGCAGGTTTTGTTATAAACATTGAAAAATCCATTTTCATACCTACCCAGATTCTAGAATGGCTAGGATACATTTGGAATCTGCAGTCCGGCTGTTTTATTATACCTGATAGGCGCAGGGATAGTGCTATAGACTGTTTAAAAGATATTTTTTCAAAATATCCTACAGTTACACCAAGGCATTTGGCTAAGTTTGCAGGAAAAGTTTTATCAATGGCTCCTGTTTTAGGCAATGTGTGTTTTCTTAAAACTAAGAGTTTTTATAGAATCATAGAATCGCGTTGTCACTGGGATTCTGCTTTGAACATTTCACAATGTTTACATTGCTTACATTTCTGGGATCGAGTACTCTCGGGTGTATTAAGCAAGCCACTTTTTACCGAGGTTTTACCGGCCAAGGCAGTGTATTCGGATGCTTCGGCTTCCGCAGGGGCAGGTTATATTGAATGCGACCATTCTATAGCACACAGACCCTGGAATTTTTTTGAACAAGCTCAGAGCTCGACTTTTAGGGAGATGTTAGCTATCAATTACTGTTTACTTAGCTTTTCGTCTAAATTAGCAGGTAGAAGAGTATTGTGGCATACAGATAGCAAAAACTGTGTTTCTATAATAGAAAAGGGTAGTATGAATAGTAATTTACATGATATGGCGGAAAACATATTTACTATTTGTGCAAGAAATTGTATTTCTCTAGAAATGAAATGGATTAGCAGAGATTTGAATTTAGAGGCTGACAGGTATAGTAGAATTGTTGATCTTGATGACTACGGGGTTAGCGCAGAATTTTTTGACTTTTTAGAAAGCATGTATGGACCGCACGATATAGATAGGTTTGCAAACGAATACAATTGCAAAGTTTCTCGTTATAATTCCTTATTTTGGACACCTAGTACAGAGGCTGTCGATGCCTTTACTCAAGATTGGGGAAATGATAACAATTGGTGTGTTCCACCGGTCTCATTAGCCCCACGGGCTTTAAATCATATATTCTGTTGCAAGGGTACTGGGACGTTTGTGTTACCTTTTTGGCCGTCTAGTCCATTTTTTTCCACTTATTTTTGGAGAAAATTCTATTTTGAAGCCTTATATACAGGACATTCTACTTTTTCACGAGCCTTCCAGAATTTATGTTCAGGGAAACAATAAGGAGTCTATATTCGGTTCCTCCAGCTTCAATAGTAAAGTCGTTGTTGTACGAATTGTATTTATGGAGAATCGTTTTGAATTTAATGTTTAAGAAACATTAATATACGAGCGAGGTGCTCAAGCGTAGAATGTTTTTTGTTACATGTATTTATTAATTATACCAAGCATAGTATATTGTTGTCACTGAATTTTGATGTCCGGGCATATTGAAGTATTAATATTTTTCTACGACATTTATATAATATTTATACATTAAGCAATGTGACATTAATTTAATTAAAGTTTTATCCATATCGCTTTATTTCGGCAACATAAAATAGCGATCTGATGAGTGGATAGAATTTTAACGGATTACAGTGCATTACTTGAGACTTCTACTTTATGTGATAAGTTTAAATCATTTAAATTTATTGTTTTTCGACAGATATGTTTAGTACATCTAGATGGGTTGATCTGCGTCAACAATGTGTTTCCTTAAATAGACCAGAGCTCTTCTCAGAAGTGAAGAATGTTGTGTTGGCCAGCAAAGAGAAGTCTACATTAAATAACTATTCCAGATATTTCAAAAAGTTTACTGATTGGTGTTCAGTAAGTAAGACAAATCATTTACCAGCTAAACCTTCTACTGTAGCGCTTTATTTAGTTTCTAAGATTCAGTCTGATTCGAAATGTGGTAAATCCAAATTAAATCAGATATTTTATGCTATAAGCTGGGCGCATGACACTGCCAGTGTTTTTAATCCTTGCAAAGACAATTGGCTTCATTTATGTTTGAACGGATGTATCAGAATTGTGGCAAAGCCGGTAGTTAAAAAAGAACCGATTACTTCGCATATTGTTCGGCAGTTAGTCCAACGTTTCGCTTCTGAGAACTGTCCTTTGGGCGATTTAAGAATTATAACTCTGTTCGTTCTAGCTTTCGCAGGATTCTTTAGGATTAATGAAGTATTAAATCTTAAAAGATCTGATTTTACATTCTTTGATGCTTACTGTTGCATCTTCCTTGAAAAATCCAAAACTGATGTCTTAAGGCAAGGCAACGAAGTTTTAATAGCTAGAACGGGTAAAGTTACATGTCCAGTTTGTCTTGTAGAAAGATATTTTCGTGTGGCAGATATTAGTGATGACTCCGATGAATACATTTTCAGGGCTGTGACTTTTAATAAGAGAACTGGTAAATATATGTTGAGAAATAATAATAAGCATTTATGTTACACCACAGTAAGTGATTTATTTAAGGAAAAATTGACAGTGTTGGGTCTTAATGCTAGTGCTTACGGACTTCATTCGTTCAGGTCAGGAGCAGCTTCGATTAGTGCGAACAATAATACTTGTGAAAGACTGTGGCAGAAAGCTGGAAGATGGAGATCAGTTTCCGCTCGTGACGGTTATGTGCAAGACTCGCTAGAAGCCCGTTTGTCGGTGTCTTTATTTAGATTTGTAAAATTGAAGGACAGTAAAGACATTTGAAAAGGTGTTGAAATGTTTAAATGTACATCGTAATAGGAAGTTTGTTTAGTTAAGACAGGTATAGAATTTAAATTGATTAAATTGTTTATTGCATTAGCGATTTTTGTTTATATACAGATTCATGGTAGAGAAAAGAGCTGTTTGCAGAAAATAAGTTATGTTGAGTTTTCAGAATGTTTCTCAGTACAGAAGTTAGCGGAGGAGTCAAAATTCTGTATTTAATATTGGAGTTTCCAGCATTTAGCTTGGATGCGGCATTCCAGACTTGGATAGCTTTCCAAAATATCATTTTCGCTATTTCGAATAAAGTAAGTTTATTTTAAACTATTTATCGTTAAGATTGGTATTTATTGTAATTAATGTTTTGTATTGGATCCACGATTCAGTGATCGTCAAGTTAAGAATAATGCTGATTGGTTTGCAGTAATTAGATTATGTTTAGTTTTCTTTCGCGTGACTTACAGCTTATTTATTTAAGAATTGTTTTATTTGAGATTTATTCAGATAATAGTTGTTACAAATATTGATACCATTTAAGTTTAGAAGTTTAATCATGAAATATGCGAGAGATATAAACTGTTGATCTTGTATGTTATTTGATGTTTGTTGAGATATCAGACAAGTGTCGTTAGACAGGTCTGTATGTGTCGAGATATCGGACAAGTGCCGTTTGGCAGGTCTGAATGTGTTGAGATATCAGACAAGTGCCGTTTGGCAAGTCTGGATGTGTTGAGATATCAGACAAGTGTCGTTTGACAGGTCTGAATGTGTTGAGATATCAGACAAGTGTCGTTTGGCAAGTCTGGATATGTTGAGATATCAGGAATGTGCTGTCGGTAGAGATGTACACGTGTATTCGAAATCTAATTTAAATGTTTTGAGTTTCAGGCGATCGCGATGTATCCATGGATGATAGAATAACGGGGTTTGGTGCTCTCTCTAACATTAAGGGATAATAGATATGATGAAAACTGCTTGTTGTTGATAGGTATCAGCCGTTACTAAGTAAGTATCAGTATATATAATTATATATCTATTTTCTTGCTGAACTTAAACTATTTGGTCGATTGTGATTCTTTTGTATGTATATCATCGTACTAACGGAGTTCGTTCAGATTAGTTTTCATTTATAATTGTAGTAATGTTAATATTCGAGCGATATAAACTGTTAATTTTGTATGTTAATTGATGTTTGTTGAGATATTAGACATGTGCCCTTTGGCAAGTTTGTATGTGTTGAGATATCAGACAAGTGTCGTTTGACAAGTCTGGATGTGATGAGATATCAGACAAGTGCCGTTTGGCAAGTCTGAAAGTGTTGAGATATCAGACATGTGTCGTTTGACAAGTCTGGATGTGACGAGATATCAGACAAGTGCCGTTTGGCAAGTCTGAAAGTGTTGAGATATCAGACATGTGTCGTTTGACAAGTCTGGATGTGTTGAGATATCAGACAAGTGTCGTTTGACAAGTCTGAAAGTGTTGAGACATCAGACAAGCGCCGTTTGACAGTCTGAATGTGATGAGATATCAGACATGTGTCGTTTGACAAATCTGGATGTGTTGATATCAGGCAAGTGCCGTTTGACAACTCCGAATGTGTTGAGATATCGGGAATGTGCCGTCCGGTAGAGATGTGCACGTGTTTGAATTAAGGATTGTTGTAACTCATTTAAATGTTTCGAGTTTCAGGCGATCACGATGTATCCATAGACGATAGAATGACGGGGTTTAGTGTTCTCTCAAGCATCAAGGGATAATACATATGAAGAAAGCTGCTTGTTGTTTATAGGTATCAGCCGTTATTAAGACAGTAGAGTAGCCGATCTTTTCAGAAGTTCATTTCGAGGATTTTATGAGGAGTTCATGACTTGTTTGATTAGAATCAATCTACAGAGCTGCTGATTGAAGGTAAAATGTATCAAACAGGTTATATTTTCTCTCTCTTTGTTTTGTCTAGATATATACTGCCAAATATGATTCTCGTTCCTAAATGGTTTGTGTTTGTTGTCTTTTATCCAGTAATGAGAGTTTAGAGAATAATTGATTTACTCTCAACAGAAGGAGAGAGTAAATAAAATTATTCTCGTTACGAAAATGACTGGGTTTACGGTATTGGTTTTAGTTCAGTAACTTGCTCGTGTATTTCATGCGTTTGTGTAGTGGGGTATATATACCGAGTGTAACTTGTTTTTCACCATCTAGAGAAGACTATTTGGCAGTACACATTTATTTCTCATGCCCACCCTTCCCTCCCTGGAATCGGTTTTTAAACTTTAAATTTCAATTGTGAAATAATTTTAAGTAGATATCTATACGCAGTCGAAGAAAATGGGACAGTATTTTAATATATATTTTTTAAGGAAGATGTTTGTATGAATGTGTATAATGTTTTATATATGATAATAGCTTACTTTTCTTTAGGTTTTCTCAAATCAAGGGAGTACTCTGAATAGAGCGCGATTCACAGTTTATAAATATGTTTGAAGTGAACTCCATTTAAATATAGTCTTTTTTGTAGGTTCCTTGTCCTAGCGGATTGACAGAAATATTGTACGCAACACTTGATTAAATGTATAATCGAACATAGTTATTCAAGTCCTTTTAGCTTTTCAGATTTATCCATCGGATAAGATACAGACCAATACAGACCATACAAGTCAATACAGACAGTCAAGCAAGAGAAGAGGAGAGGTCCGGGCTCGATGTCCCGCTCAGTGAAATTTATTTGTATAGATATATACTGCCAAATATGATTCTCGTTCCTAAATGGTTTGTGTTTGTTGTCTTTTATCCAGTAATGAGAGTTTAGAGAATAATTGATTTACTCTCAACAGAAGGAGAGAGTAACTCTACTTTTTCTTCGAAAAGTCGAGCTAAAATGCGAGGCTCTGCCGAGCATATTATAAATTTCATTCAACACGTTTAATAAATTCAATGTGGAAAGTCACAAATGTAATATTCTTTTTATTATATGTTAGCTTTTCCGCAAAAACATCAAAAATTCTACTTTATTTTACTATTTAAACAAGTAAATTTGACACACATCTCCTATACTATAAATGACGTTGACGGCAAAGCATTATTACACTATTGTATTATCATCTTTATGTAATAGCTCTATTACACTCTTGCTACGTCAAACATGTGATAGATAGAGGATATTACATAAGTGTCTTTTCATATTGAATCTATTAAACGAGTTGAATAAAATAATAAAATGCGAGGCTCTGCCGAGCATATTATTAATTTTATTCAACTTGTACGATAAGTTCAATATAGAAAGTCACAAACGTAATATTCTTTTTATCACATGGTAGCTTTTCCTGTCGAAACAACAGAAGTTCTACTTTCTCTAACTATTATAAACAAGTCAATTTGACCAATGTTTTCTATACTTTAAATGACTTTATTTAATGGCTTTATTTCACTCCCGCGACGTCAAACATGTGATGAATATATTTAATGAAGCACAGATACTTCAACTGTCCAAGTACATTTGAAAAGAACAGAGATTAACCCTTTTCATGCTAAATTTCTATAATGAATTTGTCCATCCTTGAATTCGGACAGCACCATTAACTGTTAAAAGGGGTGCTTACGAAAGAGATACTGACTGAATAGCGAACAGTGCAGATCATGATCAGACTGCACGGATGTGCAGGCTAATTATGATCTACTCTAGTCACAATGATAGAACCAATCGTGTCGAGCATGATAAGGGTTAAACAGTAACACAGGAATTACCCTCAATAACTACAAGTTAACAAAGATTATTCAAAATAAAAAGCTAAACATTTATTCATTAACTGTTCATGAACAATTGTAAAATACTATATAGAAGGACCTACATCAAGTAAGTCTATCAAACCTATGCAGAATTAAAGTTAATGTTGATAGTGAACTGTCCACCACTTACATTTGCTCCAGAAAATATTCCTAACCCCGCTGAAGATCTAAGTACCTGGTTGGATAATAACTGAATGTCCTGATTTGTCACAATTTGCTTGGAAGTAGTTTCAACAGTTTGCAACTTTTCAGACTGCTCAATAGTGTTGAGTATCTCGAGGAATTTCTGGAAATTCAGTACTCTCTGTGCTAGACGTAACTGCACTGGACGCGGCTGTGCTAGACGCAACTGTTGATGCTGATGTTAAGACTTCTGACATTCTTTTTTTGGAGTTTTGTAGGTACAGTTCTGTAAGAGTTTAGTGACTGTACATTTTTGTGACCAGTTAACTGAATAATGTCTACATTGTCGAAGTTTGCTTCTTTTAGGCGTTTAACTGTTGTCTTCCTCCCCGAGTGGTTAGTCTTGTGTCCTGGCAATTCCCCCAGTTCAGACATAGTTTTCATCATGTTTCCAAGGCTGTGAACTCCCATGGGCTGGTTCTTGAACCAGACTTGTGCAACTGAGCCTGATGGTCCAGGTTTTTCCCAATGCTGGTGTATCTGCAGATAAAATGGGCTATCTGGCTGGCACATTGTCGATGGTCGCCTGTAATAAACAAAATATTGGTAGCAAAGTACCTGTAGACATGACACAGCTAACTGGCATAGTAAAATAAATTTTCCAATTGCATTCCAAGATCTAAATAATTTTTCCTTGTACTTAATTCATTTCTACATCATCATTTTTACTATTTGGTACTTAGGCCACACCATATTAATTTTTTGGAGGAAAATTCGAGGTGGCGAGAGAAAAAGTATTCTCTTTCATAGATGAGAGTGGCGCAAAAAAAAATAACTCAAAATAATTCTTTATCATTTATGTCTTCATCTTGCAAACTTATGTAGTCTACTATTGTATGTCTTAACTGAGTAAATGAAGACATTTATTACTTTGTCCTGTTAATTTTAATATTTTCTTTAAAAAACATGTTGTTAATCAAGCCATATGCAAAAATGTATGAAAAGAAACAAAATTCTTTTGTTTATATGCTCTTTTCTTTTTTATTTGTACAGGAAATTATTGTACATGCTATCAGTCAAATAGAATTCTAACACGACCAGCAAATAACCTATATACACATAGGCGAAAATCAATCAAAGGTTATTTTGCGATAACTCATGTGCATGCAATGTTGTGACATCATCATCAATAACACGAAGTGTAGTTCATGTCGTAAAAAGTAGTTACCATTTTTTCTTACACTGCTGGTACCAGTATGTCAGTGTTAGAATCGAAATAACAAGTTCCAAAAAGTTTTGTTCTTATGCGAAACAATATATCACTCAGGCTGTAGAAAAACTCAGGTTATTCTATGATAAATCCACTTGCGAACTTCATTTTATCGATTCTAGCATAACATACTAGTATCAACATTGTTAAAAAAAATGGTAACTACTTTTTACGACCATGATACGCATCTGGATTGGATGACGTCACTGCATGGGCATGGGATATCGCAAAATAGCGGTTGATTGATGTTCTTCTATGTGTATATAGGTTATCTGCTGGTCGTGTTACAATCTCCGATAAACCACAGTTGGGAACAAATTATTTCTTAAATAAAAATATTTTTGAACTGCCCAAAGGTTGTCCATAACCAAATGAAAGAAAAAAAAACTTGCATTTTATTTCTTCTGTAAACAAAACATTTCAAGAGAATAAATAACAGCATTTTAATTTTATATTTACCTGTGTGTGTACTCTATCAGCAGATTTACAGGGCAGGTCTCTGGCTTGTTGGGTGTAGCCTAAACCCTTGGCTTTATTGGCCTGTCTTCCCCTGGATTTGTTCTTGTCTTTGTGTCTCTTTCCTCATACTGCATGTATCTATGACAAATACACGTTTGTTCAATTTACAACTACATTATGTATATTCTTATATTTTTCTACAAGAAAAATATTTGTATATATTTGGCAAACTTCATATTAAGGTTTTTTTCAGTAATTTTACACATATATTTAGCCGGACCCAGTTTCCGCAGCAGTCAAAATTCTCGCTCTACAAAATGGAGCATGCGGGTTCAGTCCCCAGCTTTAGCTCTTGTTTGACTGTTTGATGATAGATGTAAGACAGTATGTCTATAACTGCTATTCATCTCCCAACATTGGTTCTGGCGAGGAAGTTTTCAGTTACGTGCAGAGACCGATGCTAATACTGGTCGAACTTCATTTAAACTAGTTGGATTAATTGATCGCATGTATATGGTTAAATACCGCTGTAACTCTGACATGAAATACCCAAAACAACAATGCATATACAATATCAACTGGCTCTGTACGCTTAAACTTGGATTAGGTTATTATTTTATATTACAGGATTCAAACAGTATTTTTGTTTTATAAATAAAATAAATAATTATAGTTTCATTTTAACTCAGGTCAATTATTTACCTGGCCTCATCAACTTCCTCAAGTATTGTCACGTCGCCCCATCTCAATTTATTGTGTTCGTCACGCCCTCTTAACCCAAAAAAGTTATTTCTCCACCAGATTGCACGCAGCAAGCCATAGGGGAGGATCGGCCCATTATACCACGTTCCCACAGTACCTGAAAAGTATATGAATGAATCTTTTTATTTATCCTAAGAAGACGCAAGTTGGAACAGTCAGTAAATATTGTTTAAGTTATACATGCATTGTGTTATTTACTACTGCACTAAGACAGATATACATATACAGTGTACTAAAATAATGTAAAATCCAAAAACTATATTTCCACTTTGCATTCATACTCATAGACTATCAACTGTTAACTTTGTTTGTTCAGCCCGTTAATATATCTTTTTACCTCAGTCGATACAGCTATCATACTCAGTGAAAGGTCACAAGTTTTAGTTTTGTTTAAACTAATTTATTTTAGCTTGGTTGCGAAGTAAGCTTCTGGCCGACTGAGTGACTCTATTCCGCTTTCTTTAAAAACCAGTGCAGGTGTCCGACACAACCCAGTAGGGCTGGAACCCACATTTCACTGATGAGCGGTCGACACCTTATCCTGTACACCACCGCTCCTCTTAAAGTGGTCCCCAACCTGTATTCAAAATGGAAGTGACTAGGGGTCCAGTAACCGATAAGAACACTGAGAACGGTATTTAAAAACGAAGAGCTAGATGACTACATAATAAAAAAAATATTATGTTTGAAAATGGGAGATGATTTCAAAAACTTGTCCTTGTATTTTTCTCATTGTTTTAAATACATGATAAGTGACACGAAACTACTGAAGAAAATATCAAGTTTATTGTTTTTATTCACCAGTGCCAAGAAAAACAATCAACGTTTCCGATTAATTATTTATCGATCATACTTTTCCCAGGATTAAAGAATTAAATATTTCTGTTTCCTGTGACTTACCACGATGGCACCCATATATTTAAAACATCGAGAAAAATACGAGAACAAATTTTGAAATCATCTCCCCTTTTTATCGATTTTTCCAATCAATAAGATTTACTTCCAATTATATCTGTACAGTATATATCTAGATCTATAATTTCTATTTGGGAATACCCGTTCTTCTTCTTCTGAAACTCGTTCTGCTCTGTTAGGTTTTCTGCCCTTTCCATCTTTTTTTCAGCTGTTTTCCCTTAGCCAGTAAAACACTCCTACTCGACTTGAATTCCTCGCCTCTGCATACACTTGTAGAGTATGTTTTATCCGACAAATATCTGTCTATGCTGTTTTTTATTCCAATAAGGCTGTCTGGTTCATAATTTTCTCCATTTTGTTTCTTGACTGTTAAGTAAAAACTTCTGAGGTAGGTATTCAGACAGTCAGGGCTGATATCTTCCAGTTTCTTAGTTTCGTCTGATGCTGTTTTTTTACTGTATTTATAGGTTTTTGATTTGATATGAACGTGTTGATATCTAAATCAGATAGCATTGCCATCTTGCGTGTTGTTTGTAAATAAACAAACGACAATTAAATCCTGATTTCAAGACGCATAATCAAACTCTGTACATAGAGCGCCTACTTCATCCGATTTACATTCGGAACATTTTCACGCATTTCGGGCTTTATCGTATGTTTAACATGGAACTGTTGAACCGTCCAAATACAGAAGATACAGATTTTTTGTACGCGCGTGCGTCCAAATACAGAAAATACAGGATTTCTGTACGAACGTGCATCCAAATACCGTAATATATTGTACGGTCACGTGTTGCAAATGAACGTTCGCGATTGGATAGATAAAATAGGTATTCATTTGCTGTTTGTATATTTTACAGGAATTTTACCCACAGCGTCGAAACGAAGTAAGCTGAAAGTTATAGCTGTTATTTTGGCTGCTCATATTGATCAATATTAATAGTGTTTGCAGTATACATCGACAAATCTATTTTAGGACGAGTTTCAGTACTGGTTATAAAACTAATGTTCAAACACCTTGCGATACAAGTATAGCAATTATGATGAATTATTATTATCCATACCGTTACCATCATCATCTTTCACTTGTTCTTTTACGTAATCGTCATAAAAAAAAGATAATAATTTAACTACTTTTACTTTAAAAACCAGTAAAAAATGTTATTTCTCGTTCACATTTTTTATAAGTCTTGTTTTTATTTAGGACACACATACATTTAATTCTGAAGGATGTTAGATACTACACGGTCAAAGAAGTAAAGGAGATGTAAGCTTCAACAGGATATCTGTCCAATACAGACTTTAAGTGTAAGGTTGGAAAAAACATGAAAAAGGAAAACAAAATGCTACTAACATGAAGCAATGGATTGTAATTATTTGTAGTCTTGTGTTTTAGAAACGACAATTTGATTCATTAATAACTTGCAATATCTTACTCCTCATTTTATCCAACAGTAAAGACATAACATATTTCTTTCTCAACCGAATTAGATTTATGTTCATGAAATAGAACAAAAGACATGTCACTTTCAAAACTTATTTAAATATGTGAGGATATGTGTTACTTTTGTAAAATACTACGAACAACAATAAAATCGAATGTAAATTGTTTTGTGAATTTTATTTCAAAAGAACTTGAATAAAATTGTTTCTGTATGAAAAGCAATGACTTGAAAAAAAATGATATCATATCCTAAAATGTAAAATTAAACTGTACTGTCACAAACAGTTTTATTTGCAGGCAAAAAACATTTACAACACAAAAATAATGGTAACAGGCAAGTAATCATGAGAAAAAAGTGTTTATATTCGATAGAACATAGATATCTGTATGAATGTAATACTGATGATATATTTTATCATTATCCATGGTCATGGACGTGCGCAGTGAACTACAGTACCTTCATTTTATTGCATACAGTATTTATACATAATGATAGTAAAATGAACTACATAATTTGCAAATAATGTTCAATCTCTCGGACCATTCAATAATTGTTCAACACTAAGATTGTAGCATTTTATCCATATTCTTTTCACAGATTTACAAAGAATGACAAACTGTTATGACAACGCAAACAATTTTTCTGGTATTCAAACTTATACTTTCATTTACTGAAAACATTTTCTATTCAAAAAACATGATTATCGTAAACAATTATCGTTTTATCAGACAATAAGCGTTAAAATCTTTTAACACCCATCGGCTATTCAACAGGTAAAGAAAAATTATCTTGGTATTTTATATAATTCTGACTGAAAATATTGATATATAATTGAAATAAAATGGTTTAAGACCAAAAACATGTCTATAAATGGTATTTTTTAAGTTTTATTGGTAATTTTGGCTTTGACTCTAATTGAAGATAAGAGCCACTTTAGACATGTATAATGAATAATATTGATACATATTATAAAATACAATCATATTTATAGGGTATATATATTGTGGTAAAAACGTTTCTGGATGATAAATTATCCAAGAAGCACTATTAGATGTATTAAAAATGGTGTAATCTTTTGAAAAATCATAATCATAGCTTTGCGTGCACCTGACTTATTTCCACCCGGTTCGCGCGTCGGTCTTGTTTTGCAAGTAGGTCAATCCGATTTGAGTTTGTTTACCCTCGCCACCGGTTAAGACCATATGGGCGAGCATAGCTTCAATTATTTAACAACACTTTATAGGCTACGTGTAGAGTGTGTACCATAATTCACAGTCTAAAGTAGGTCAAAGTGACCTCCAGTGGACTGTGAATAAGATGGGAACTTAATCCCATACATTTATCATAAAAACTACAGTTAGAAGAAAAGACTAACTTATTTCACTTCTTCATTTTTTGATGTGTATCTTCTTTCATGTACCTCATATAGTGTGTCAAGGCATTTTGTTTTCCCCAATTCATACTATATCAATTATAAAAACATATTTTATATTTAAAACTATATTTATAAGTGTGACAGAGACAGCAAAGTCCTAAATTTATTAAAAAACTTCTGTTTGTTTACATTTTTCAGCCGAACCACGGTTTTGGCAGGCCAACGCTGATTGGTTAAAACCGCGTTGTCTGCTTTGTCGTGATTGGCTGTCCTAAAGTTGTTTACAAATCAAGTAGGTCAATCCGATTTTTCTGAAAAACCAGAAAAAACGAATTTAACCACTTGATTGTTACTGTAAATAGAAAATTAATCATTTTTGATGTTAAATAATATGTTTTTACATAAACCATAATCATTTTTATATACTGCCTCTGTCATTTAGCCTAAATTTTATTTTTGGCATACTTAACTATTATCTGGACCTTATTATTACTGAATATTGATGATGACCATATAAGAATAACAATGTTGCCAGATATCACATTGAGATTCTAACAACTCTGAAAAATCTGAGTTGTAGACTAAAGCCCCATTTAGCTATCAGTAATGTCTGTATTGCCTGGTATGTGGTGAAACTGTCTTGTTGAACATATATAAGATAGTTTCACTCTTGAATGGGCTCATGATGACTTTTGCTCCATATTATTTACATTGAGCCCATTTCTGCAGTAAACTGCTAAAATTACTTACACTATAAAAGAGAAATAGTATATATTTATGTACAATATGGAGACTTTTTTAACATCAGGCAATATGTAGCTCCCTTCCTCCCATATGAATAATAATGGTCATCAATCAAACAATATTTAAGACAATGCCTTTCATGTGACCCTGTTTAAGATATGAATAATAAAAACAATCTAATATATAGTAAACACCGTTTCATGGCTTACTTTTTAGGGCCACTGTTAAAAAATAACAATTTATATAAAATAATTACATTTGGCTTATATACAGATAAAACATGAGGGTCACATGATATGGCAACAATTAAAACCTACACAGTTATAGCATATGAATTCGTGTACACCATGGCGTCTGTACTGTATTATTGGGTGGATAGGACAAGAAGCAACAAACATATTTTTTTTTAATTGTTATTGTTCTTTCTTAAAGCTTATTGCTGTCTTTATCTCCTTTGCTGAATCAGCCATAACCATTATAGCTGATTGGTAATTACTAGAGTTTCCTGGGGTGACCGGTTATATATAAGTATAATGTTGCTCAACTATTCTAGCTAATAACTCGCTCGGTTAACATATATTTTTCAGCAATCAGTATATGACCAAAAATTGTTGACAGTATAGCCTAACCGTCTGAATATTTTTGTTTTCCATTTATTTATAGTTTGGTTTCGGGTTGATATCCAGCTATGCAGAGGGATGTAAGACACTTCACACGATCCTTACATTTACCAGTTATCAGCCTTACTGTTTGGTACCCTTTAATAAGAATCATAGAAATAATTAATATTACTACCCATAATTTGTCTACTGATGCCAATACAATATATGTAATTACCTAAAATTTTGCTTTGTCAAAGAAAAAGACTTACCGTCTTTCATCTTTTCTCATAATTGCTCTAATGCCAATTAACTGTTATAGAGTTTTTTTGTTTTTTTTTAAAGAATATATGTAAAATGTTGATAATCCAATGGATATCTATTATAAATTGAATAGAATAGAATGAAATATACTAGCACCCCTATATCTGTTCAGTTATTGTTATTATTCTGTATTTACTGCTTACCCAACTTTGTGTTCTATATTATCAAAGTAAGATAATGAATATCTGACACAATCTTATTAATATGTATTATACTATTTAATATTCAGTTTTACTTATTCCATTATATTAAATACAATGGGGATGTACGGCAAGTCCGCACTCCCTTAAAAAACCCTCTATGGGATTATATAGAAATATTAGGTATTTCCGACAATACTGACAAATTTTGTTTATACTCTGTTGTTGTCAAGTATAAACCTCATTATTATTTAAATTTCTTATACATGTACTATTAATATTATTTTACACTATAAAGTTATTAAAGAATTATGCAATGCGTTATATAACCAGATCTTTTGGTTATATTGTGTATTATACATTTTTTCTTTTGTCAAGTATGAAAATCCAGTATAAATCTTACACTATTTTGTATTTGATATTTAGGTTATGAAAAGAAACACATGTGGGAAGCAGAAAACCTTGATAATGTTTATTTTAGATTTTATCAGTTAATCTACAGTCTAGAATAAATTTTTCTAATGCTTTAAAGACAGCTACTCTATTAATTTTTGGTGGATCTAGTATGTTTTTTAATGTATAATTGAGGTCACAGAATGATAATGATTGTTTTAAAGCTTCTCTGTTGGTGCCAAATTCACCACAGTCCAGTAACAGATGTTTAGTATCATATTTCACTCTACACTGGGCACAAACCGGTTCAATCTTCCTGATATATTGCCCGATACTGCCGGGCAACAGGTTTGTGCCCAGTCTCAGCCGTGTTATGGTCTTATCCACCTTTTTCACTTGCGAATAGACCACTGGACGGCTGAGCCCCACTGAAGTCTTAATATGTTTATTTTTCGGTTCACCTACAGAAATGGTCGCCTGCCATTTAGCCAGAATATAGGTTCGAATCTTGGAGTATACTTCAGTGGGTGAGAGGTCAATATGTTTAGTTACGCTGTCCAACATCAGTCCCGCCTTGGCCGCCAAGTCAGCTCTCTCATTGCCAGATATACCTATGTGTGCTGGACACCATACTATGGTGACCTCTAGGTCTGCGTTCAGGCCCTCATTATATAAATTAATTATTTCTGACAATAGTTCTGGCCTCGACTGACTATTATTTGATTTCAGTGAGGTCAGTGATGATAGTGAATCCGAAAAAAATGGCCACTTTGCTTGGTTTATTGGCCAGAATCCAGCACATAGCATTTTTAATGGCAAGGAGTTCTGCTGTATAGATGGATGTATTATTAGTTAACCTATCGATTTGTTCGAAATTCATTGATGGTACTACAACAGTAGAAGCTACCTTGCCTGAATTCGGACATTTGGATCCATCTGTATATATATGTACATGACCTGAATATTTTTCGAAATAGATTTTTGTTTCTGTATTTGCGAATTGCGGCAAATCAGATTTGTTCACTTTTTCAGTTAATGAAATATCAACATCTGGCAATTTGAGAGTCCATGGCGTAACCACGGAGGATCTGTGTTCAGCAACCTTTACATCTTTTAGGCCACAATTCTCAGCCAATGCCTGGGAATGAGCCCCAAATGGAAGACTGTAATTTTTGTACTTTGATTTAGCAAAGTAACCTGTACCTAATAAAGTGTGTACAGGGTTATTAGTTTTAGAGGCTTTGATTCTGGTCCAGTATTTTAATGTTTGTTCCATTCTCCTTAGTTTCAGGGGAGGTATTCCTGCCTCTACCTCTAGATCCTGTGCAGGGGTGGAGCTTTTGGCACCCAGGGCCAACCTCAGGGCATTGTTTTGGACTCTATCAAGCTTTTTGAGTAGAGTATTGCTAGCACCAGAATAGATTTGAGCACCATAATCTATTTTTGAACGTATAAGGGACTTATATAGTAGTAAAAGGCTATTTTTATCTGTTCCGAAATCTGTGCCTTTTAACATACGCATAACATTTAAGTCCTTCTGGCACCGTTTAACCAAATCTAATATATGTTGCTCGAATGTGAGTTTTTTTATCCAATAGTACTCCTAAAAATCGAGCAACTTTAACAAATTTTATTGGTGTTCCGCCTAAATTAACGTTCAACGTGTGCTGTATTTTATTTCCAAAAAGAATAGCTACTGTTTTGGTTTCTGAAATTTTAAATCCCCAGTTTTTAGCCCATCCCCATAGTGAGTCCAAACCTGCCTGTGCATCTTGGGCTAGTTTGACCAAATTGGACCCTGATTTCCACGTTCCAGAATCATCTGCGAACTGGCTGATGACCATCCGAGAGTTTAAGAGAGTATCTGGGAGACCGTTGATTATAATAGAAAAGAGCAAAGGTGAGAGGATCGAACCTTGAGGAGTTCCACGTTCAAGAGGTTCTTGATCCGAAAGTACCCCATCTACTCTAACAGAAATTTTTCTGCCCTCAAGGAAGGACCTTAAGTACTGGAAGCAGGTGCCTGTGATACCGTATTCTTTAAGTTTATATAGTACTCCAAAATGCCACGTTAAATCAAAAGCTGCGGTTAAGTCCAAAAATATTGCAAGCACTGAACGTGATCTGTTTTTGGCTTGGATCACATCGTGCTGCAAACGCGCAAGCTGATCCAAAGTGCTTCTTCCCTTTCTAAAGCCAGATTGAAAGGGGTTTATGATATTTTTTAATTCCAGAAAGTGATCTAAACGAGCCTTTACCATCCCCTACAGTAATTTCCCTGAGTGGGAGGTAAGGCTAATTGGTCTATATGATTTAGGGTCGTTTTTATCTTTTCCATTTTTATGTAGTGGTATCACACACGCCTCCCTCCACACTGCTGGGTACACACCCTCCTGCCACACCCTGTTGTATAGTAACAACCATAACTCCAATATAGTATCGGGCAGGTGCTTAAACATTTGAAAGGACAGGATGTCCAGCCCCGCCACAGAGTCACGCCTTTTATTAATGCTATCTTTTAATTCTTGAAGAGTAAAAGGTAGGTTTAAAGGGGTATCATTTTCCCCCGGCTCATATACTGTATTTCTGTGACGTGACTCAAAATCTGCCTGATATTGAAGGGTTTCCGATAACATATTTGAGTCACTTGAGACCTGTTTGTAGTGCGTCACCAGAAACTGAGCCTTTCAAGAGGAGTTTTTGCTATGTTATTATTTAGTTTTTAGTAGTGGTACAGGGTTGGAAGCTATACCTTTAATCCTTTTAATTTTTTGCCAAAATATTTTTGCACTACATTTACTAGTTGATATATTTTCACAGAATTCTTTCCAGTTCTGTTTTTTAGTTTTATTTTCTGCTTGAGTCAAATTGTCAAGATTATCAGGACTAGGGTTTCTTTTAAATTGGTTTATTGCCTGTTTTCTTTCCTGTACCACATTTTTACAGGCATCATTCCACCACGGGACTGACCTGCCCTTTCTTGGTCCAGAGGTAGAGACAGGAATAGATTTCTCAGCCATGTCCAGTATCTTTTCCGTTAAATTTGTGGTAAAGGTGTCAATGTTATCACTGTAGACATCCTCAGGTTCAATACCTAAGCACAACTGATGAAAAGTAGACCAATCTGCCTTTTCATAATTATATTTAGTCCCATATTTCTGTTCTATATTTTCTTGTATTTTTGTATTTAATGATATATATAAGGGGAAGTGGTCTGATCTCATGTTATCATTAACTACTCCCCATGCCAATTGTGCCGAAATCTTGGGACTGGCCAAAGTGAGGTCTATACAGGAGAATATACCTCTACTTTTGTCTAACCTTGTGGGAGTACCATCATTCATAATAACCAAACTGTGATTTTCTGCCCAGTTCCAAATATCCCTACCCGTCTTATCTGTATAATTTGACCCCCAATTTTCATGATAAGCATTAAAGTCACCTGTTATCACACAGTCTTGTAGATTGTTATCTTGAACAAGATGTTCTGTTATCTTGTTCAGTTATTCCAGGTTACCTCCCCTTGCATATAAATTGACCAGGAATAGAGGAGATCCTAGTGTATATATTTTTATCAATTGTATTTCATAGACCACCTCCCCATCTTTGTCCCTGGGGCTGTCTACAGTGACCACCTCATAGTTAATTGCATGTTTAATATATATTGCTAGTCCCCCTGCAATAACCCCTTTTCCTGTTTTTGGATTGGAATAATGCTTAAATTCTGAATAGTATCCAGGAATAGTCCTAATGCAATTACTAGTAAATTTTGTTTCCTGGACACATACTATATCAATATGATGGTTATTTTCTAAAAAAAGTTTTAATTCTGTATGTTTGACACTGGTCAAACCTTGTATATTAAAACTAATAAGTTCTAAAGACTTAGACATGGCTAGTATTACCTCCCCCTACTTTATTACTTAATATTGTTTTAATGAATGGAGACTTGATCAATTTAGTAATTTGCTGTCTACCACATTTTAGTTTTCTAGGGGTGCTAGGAATATTACACTCCCCCACCGATCATGGCCGTGCCCCGGGTAGATGTTGCTCTAAATATGTTTTTTTTTGGTGATTTTACTATCTAGCACCTCTTCCTTATTTGATTCTAAATCCAAACTACTGATTAATTTATTTTGAATAAAAAGGTGTAACTTATTTTTTGCCGGTCTAGCTTTGCTTGCTATGATGTTTTTGATGATTTTAGTCAAATCGTCAATGGTAGTATGTTTTACTTTTTCTTGATGTTGAATTTTGAAATGGACAGATTTTTTTTGACCAGATAGAGGTGAAGTTTGTGCAGATCTGTCAACTACTATAGACTCCATTTTTGTTGGAGTTTCTTCAATAGCCACCAAGCCAGAAATTGATAAATTACTATAATTTTCTGTTTTAACTTTACTCTTATTTTTTTGAGGAGAGGTGCTAGAGTTAAAAAGTGAGGAATGTAAGGAAACTATTGAGTCCTCATCTGTGATGTCGAACCCTCCGTCGTCACTGACGGTGATATCCTTAGATCCCGTAGAGACTGACGGAGAGTCCGGTACCTCAAATGGGACTTCACTAACTATCTCTATATTCTTATTTGTTGTTATTATTGTTGGGATAGAGATTTCTAATTTGTTTTGAACCTGATTTTCATTTGTACATTTAGGTCCCATTGGGGTAGATGCTTTTTGTGCGGTATCATGTATATTGCCATAAGAATTATTTTGTGCATCTTCGGACTGGTTCGAATCCCTGGCTTCCGGGGACCCAGCCCTCCCCCGCACACTGCTGCTATACAGGTCATTTACTGTTTGACTGCTCTGTAACCGGTGTGCCATTTGCTCCCCCTGTTTTCTAATTGGTGAATAGGTGGGGGAGGGGTCAGTCCCCGGACCCCGGGCTAAGTTTTCTTGCTCAATATTGGCAAGTTCTTCCGCTAAAATAACTTCTGCTCTACCCCAAGAAACTTTTCTATTTTTTGATATGGCTGTAATAGCCGTAGCTTTTGTGTATTGAACACAACCCCTGTAGGCCGCCGCATGATCATCTCCGCAGTTTATGCATTCGATATACGGCGAACTACAGGAGTCGGTTCTATGTTGCCCGGAGCATCGGCAACAACGGGGGGGGGGGGGGGGTCTTTTACAGCCACTGGCAGTATGGCCAAAGTCCTGGCAATTAAAACAGCGAGTTGGGGGCTGTATATAAGTTTCAGTTAGATACACTATATTTGTATCTTTTACCCTAAGTTGTAGGGGACACGCTCCACTAAATGTAATTTTGATAGCCCCAGAATCTTTACCATATTTGGTTTTTAAACGCTGAGCTCTGAGTACAATAGCTCCTCTAGTTGTGTCAAATTCTAACTGTTTGACAAAATCTGAAGCATTTTCAGAAACCGGCACCCCATGTATTACTATGTCAAATGTCGGAACTGAAGACGGCAGTTGAATATCACAAAAAAACCCTCTAATATAAACACTAGAGAGGTTTAAGGCCATAGTCAGTGCTTCCGCACTTTTAAACTCTAACAGCAAGCTGCCAGACGCCAATTGTGTGACACGTGTTACGTTACTAAGGGTTTTTCCTATATCCGACGCTATCTTCCTCAAATTTAAATTTTGTATGAGGTTTACAGTTTTACCCTTTATAGTACAAATATGCCTTGACACACTATACCGTACATGATGGTCCTCTTTTGGGTCTAACGTAGAACCAACAATTCTTGAGATATCAAGAAAATGTCGACTCGGACCTTTTCGTGCAACTTTGTTGTACATCATACATATGCGGCACAGCCGCAGTGTAAATATAGGTTTTGTGTGTTGGTGTATGTACGGCACAGCCGCTTATAATGACAATATGTTTCTATTTCAATATATATTAAATAAGAAGTTAAAGAAGGAAAGATAGTAGACACACTCTACAGGTAAACAAGCTCAACACACCTAACTGATCCAATATGATCATATAGATAAAAATTTAGTAATTTATAAAACGGAGGAAAAGCATGTAGATACAGCTGGGTGGGGCGAATCTTCTAGTAGTCGTAGCCAGACAGCGCGATGATGTAGAGCACCAAACTCAATGTTCGTGGTTAGCACTATTATAATGTTAATGATTTGTAGTAATGTCCGTGTTTATCTTGTGTGTTTAATATAACAAATTTGCAATTTTGTAACAGAAAATTTACTTCCGTCTGTTTACATATCAGACCGGAAACGGTGTCCCAATCCGATTTTGAGATCAAGCTGGTTTATATACCAGCTAAGTAGGTCAATCCGAAAACTTGCAAAAGTTGCGCGCGGACTGGATGGAGATGATGGCAGGTGCTTTCTACTTTTTTGTTGTAGTATATACATGTAACTTATGTTACATAGGATATAACACTTTTAGATATTAATTATAGAATAAAATCGTTTGAAAATAAAATATAAGTCAAAGAGAAAAATAAGTTAGAGTATATATAACTATTATCTTGGAAAAACTTATTAAGTCAGTAATGATACGAAATGATGCTGATACTAACTCCTCTGGACGTGCAGCTTGAAGTAAATTTTTGTTTTAATTATAGCCAATATCATGTGGTCTTATTTTTATTGTAAATAATGTATAGAGACAAATTTTAAAAGTTTTGTGTTTTAATAGTGGCCCTATTAAGTCGCCGTGAAACGGAAGTGTAAATATTTTAAACATAAATCTTAATTATAGACCACATGTGAGGTTGTGTTTTATAATATAGATCCTGTGAACAGATATATTTTAGGGAAGGGGGATAGTCACAGGTTCCTACCATGTTTATAAGTCTCCATACTCGTACATATTATTACTGTCTTATATGAATATTAATGATTTTAGCAGTTTACTGCAGATTCAGGGACCTGACATTAATATGGAGCATACGTTAGTCTCGTCCCTACAAGTGTAAGACATACTTATATCTGTTTTCAAAGTTTGTCTTACCACATGGTAGGAAACCCAGATATTTCTGATGACTATAGGGGTAAAAAATCATAACAGTTTCTCCAAATTTGTATGAGGAAATAGAAAGTGGTCTGTAGATATCTGAATACAGCCATATGCATGCTCGCCCATATGGGAATACCCGGTGGCGAGGGTAAATAAATTCAATCACACACACACACAACAGGTAAGAACACTTGTCACATGTATTTATGATAAACAATTATAACGGTATATTACCGTTAGTTACGTCTTTTTGCTGCATCTGTTGTTTGTTTACCAGTAATCGGATATGCGCCTACTTTCGAGACAAGATTCTACAGTATTAACATCGAACTTTCTATGCTATTTTATAAATCGCATGTCTGAATTTCATACTTATAACAGTTTGATTGACACTCTGTAACTTTAATTTGTAAATCATTTTGAATAGGAGAAAGCACATTAGAATGGTTTAGTTTTTTCTATTTTACATTTTCCATGCATACAGAATTGAGTTTAAAGTATCTAATCTGTATAATTTGTTATAATGTTTGAAACGTAAGAAACAATATATGACTTTACACAACAATATACTTGGATTGAGGGTTGCTGTATTTTCTAGTCCTTTCAATATCTCTGTGTTAGTATTCCGCTTAAGCCGGTGCTTGGAGTAGGGTGAGAGGAGTGCTGCACTTCCCCGTGATTACCTCTCATTAACGGAGTCTGCTACTATTTTGCTTGGTTGCATTCAATGTTTCCAGAGGTTCTTTTTACAGAATTTATCATTTATCTTAACAGCAATCTTGACGTGCCATGTGACGGGCGTAAAATGTCTCCCTGCGTTTGAATTGTATTTTATATTTTCTGCTCCTTTGAGATCATGGAGTCCATTCAATATCTCTGTAATAGAATTCCACTAAAGTCGGTGCTAGTGGTGTAAGGAATGTTGCACAGTAGCCACTTCTCTATACATTTCATGAACAGATTCAAACAAACCGAGTCAGCTTTTATTTGGCTTTGTTGCATTCTACGCTACTAGAGGAGGATCTTCATACAGATTTTATTTTATTTAATTTGGCTGGACATATGATATGGTTTTCAAGCCTGAAAAGAGGCCCGGGGATTTTGATCCAGAAGTATAGACTTTTTACCGTTTTACACGGTTAATTGACGTCATATACTAAGGTTGATATGTTCTTCTCTTTGTTGTCCCACGTCTTTGATAGTACCTGTAGACACATTTATTTCAGTTTGATATGCTTGCCATTGTGCTTTGAAGGATCATTATGCCAATTTTGGAATAACAAATGCGCCGAAGTTAACGTTAGCGTAAATTCATATGCAGTGTAAAGTTATTTTGATATTTTCCGCATCAAATCTTTTTTCTTCGTTTCTTCGTCATGGGCGCTGCACCTAAAATATTCAAACAATATATTTGCATCATAATTTTTGTTAAAAACTAAGATTTTATACGTATGATTTCTTCTTTCAAAACAGATTATTGCATTAAAAGGTTGTTTCCCCATCTTTACAGAAAAGTGAAGGCATGAAGAAACATCGGCAAATGAATAAACCGCTTACCGATATACTAACATACTACAAAATTAGTTGATAAACACATTCTGTGATTAAGTTAACACAATGTTATTATTTATCATCTACTAGTTCTGTTATATCAAGGTTCGTATGTGTTTTGTTTTCTTTTACATCTTAAAGACACCAATTGGATGAGGGATCTCATACAAACATTTATATAACAGAAAAGGGCAAATCACCACCTAAATTTCAGTAAATGTAATGCAATGCCACCGCTGAATAGCTCAATGACATGCATATATTTGCACGTTAAATGTTTTTTTAAGTCCTAGCTCATTGAAAAGTATACGTTTTCGGAAGTTAAATTTATAAAAAAGGCAACCGTGGCTTAAACAAATTCAATACTTTATCACAATTTATACACACTGGTCAGACTTGAGAACTGTTTCATTCACATGTCCCCAAACCCCAAACTGGTACTTATTAAGGACCAAATAGTCACTTGTAAAAAGAAATGTTGTTCCCAAACACAGCGCACTTGTTTCACGTTTGTGTAGACATTTATTTGAAGACTGGGAATTTCAAATGGAACTTTTCGAAATAACAATCGTAGTTAAAAGCAACAAAATGTTGTATCAAACTAATAAAAAAAGGAAACGTTCGTGGTTAGCATCATCATCTTTAGTCAAAAAATATTTACGTGCAACGCATCATGTTCTCATTTTCACTAATATTTCTCTTTTTTTTTTTTTTGAGTCATAGTATCAAAATATTGACATACAGTGTGCATTTTCGCATAAAATGAACATTCAGTAGCAACAACTGGAACAATATCACCATTATCTTTAACAAATTATATACTAAACGTGTTAGGCATCTTAGGATTTTATTTGGGAAAAAAATCTCGACTCGCTCAAAACCTCGAAGTAATCTAAGAAACTAGCAAAGCTACCGTTTATGGTGATTTACCGTTTGAAAGAGATTTTTGTGCTGCTTAGCCTGCGCTATGTCGGATAAAACGGTTGCGTATAAATGTCATATTGCATTTTCCGTGACATTTGGCTGCGTGGCCGCCATTTTATCTGTGTTACGCATCATTTTAGGTCACGTGTTCCTCCACACTGATCAACGTCTTGAGTGCTAATATTTCATTTAAATTAGTGCGACAAAATGTAACTGATTATTATATTTCGGAAAGATAAAACCTTTACGTGTGATTTCTCTTAAGTCACTACTAATATAAATTGTAAGGTATATGAGACATTCCGAGTGGACTTCTCATTGAATGGTTGTGACATACTAACTGTTACTTACTGGAATATATGTAAATAAGGATTTGTGCGTGTAGTTTCTATCCGTCATATATTTTCCCTTGATTTATTAATATGAACGAGTAACTGCCATTCTGGACACTTTATCAACTCTATGTAATTCAAAAGATGTCGCATTATATCTTCCGTACCACATTTTATCTGCAACTCTCAGTATCTGAAAAATAAAACTAACATTTATTGTATCAGCACTGTTTTGCTGTTATCTGAGAACAAATTATTTAACATTCAAAACAGCATTTTGTTACAATCGCTGACTGATTTAATTGCTTACATACCAGTGAAATTTAATTTCAAGTAATCGCGACTGAAAACGTTATCTATAATTAGATACAGCAGCAAGTAACATGGTTGAAACATTCAAAAGTTACTGCCTTAGAGCAGAAACATATAGAAGATCATTTGTATGGTGGCTGCGCTCTTGAATATGGCATTTGAGGTTTGTCACAAAACATAATTTATTAGAACACTACTTGTGGGTTTAGAGCTTTGCAACTCTCTTGATATTTCTGTGGCGCTACTAAGGCTTACTTGAGATAAATAAACAGATGCAGCAGTACATGCGCACTATCTTGAGTGCATTCGTGCTTTAATTAATTTCCAACTAATAGAAACAGCCAAAAGCAGATTTTTAAATAGAATGAAGTAAATACAATCATTTATAATGGATAAGACAATACTAGTATAAATGACGACTCACCGCCCTAAACAACTTAATATACTGATCAATAGCTGTCTCAGAAAGCACTTACTCAAAACGTATTTATAAACAATTCTAGCGACTGTCTGAAAAGATTCTAAGGAATGTCTGAAAACAGGGGCAGCCAGCAGAAGCAACACTTTTCTTCATTTAAACAAGCTTATCATGCTTACAGAAGAGACAGGTAAATTACATTTTATATTATTATAATACTTTATGTCTAAGTCGAATACAACTTCATGCATATTTTACAAGCAAATTCGATGAATTGGTATCCCCCGCCGAAAGGGTTTGTGGTGAGGAATGGCAAAAGAATATATCCGACAAAAAGTTAAGGATGTTACTAAGAAGCAAAAAATTTCATTAGTCAAAATCAATCTATCAGAAAATGAATGTTTTTTTTTGTTTGGTGGTGGTGGTGGGGTGGGGGGGGGGGCAGCGGGAGTGACCGGGTGAGGGTACAAAACACCACATGTTGATTAAAAATTAAAAAAAGAAAAAAAATGGGTGGGTGGGGAGGGGGGGGGGGGGGTGATTGGTGTTTCGTGATCGGGGTGGTGGGCATGACTGGGTAGACGAGTGAGGTGGGGGAACGGTACAACTTTGCATGTTGATAAATATTCATGGAAGGTTTGAGAAAAAAAGGAATGAAAAAGTTTTTTTTTGGGGGGGGGGGGGGGGGGGGGGGGGGGAAGGGGGTGTGATCAAGGCAAAATGGTGACCAGGTGTGGGTACACAACTTCACATGTTTATAAAAAATGTTCATGGAAAAGAATGAAAGAAGTTTAATGGAATTCTACCAATTGGTTGGTTTGTTAGGTACAAATCTGTAGACTTTTAAACAATTAAAGGGCAATAACTCTAAGGTAAACTGACCAATTAAAAATGACAGGCATCATCGAAGTATGTTGGTTCATACGTATTTCAAGTTTCATAAAATTCTACCAGCTCGTTACTGAGAAATGGCTGCAGACGTGGATTTTTCATTAAATCAAGGACAATAACTCTAAGAGAAATTGACCAATCAAAAAAAACTTGACGGGCATCATCGCAGTATGTTGGTTCATGTTTATTTTAAGTTTCATGAAATTCTACTTGCTAGTTACTGAGACATGGCTGCGGACGGACATTTTTGGGCATTTTTCATTAAATCAAGGTCAATAACTCTAAGGGAAATTGACCAGTCCAAAAAGAAAAAAAAGAAAAATTCACGGGCATCATCGCAGTATGTTGGTTCATGTTTATTTCATGTTTATTTCAAGTTTCATGCGGACGGACGGACGCAAGCACGCACATGACGTACGCACAACCCCATTTCAATAACCCCTCCCGATTTCATCGGCGGTGGATAATAAACTTTCGTACTTAGTGGTTTGATTTATATTAAAGAAAGGCAATCATAAAATGCAAGGTGTAACTTTAAAATCTGCGAAACTATTGAAACAGTGATAAAAAGTTGCGACTCATATCTAATGGAACAAAAACGAAAGAAACAAAAGATGTAGAATCAAAATAACTGCGACATCTGTGCCGTCTTGTTACGCTAGTGCTAATTTATCATTTAATAAGCGAAAAAAATAGGAAATGTGAGATTTTAATCAAGTAAGGATAAGAAACTGTTCTAAGAGCAAAAGAAATTATTCTTTTCCCAAAAATCATTATGTCAGTTATTTTAATGTCCTGATTAATGTAGAAACATTTTTTATGTAATTATTCTTATCTTATGCGAATAAGATGTAGACAATAAATTACTGATGAAGAGCTTTAGAGTTGCTTGAATGTCAAATAAAATGATTGTATCGGTCTGTCTGGAAGATGGATATACAAAATCAAACATAGATAATTCAAATTAGGAACTAATGTACTTTAAAGACTATGTAAAAAACGAGGCTGGATGCACGGCGAATGTAAAACAAAAACAAACTGGTGTTTAAGAGTATCTGGTAATGATCAAAGTCAGGACGAGTGGTTGTAGAAACATTTATTGCATTGAGACTTTCTGGATTTTCCACTGCTTTTAACCTTAAGCCTGCTGGTGGCAAGTGAGACTGCCTTTGCGACCAGTGCAGACCAAGATCAGCCTGCACATTCGTTTAATGATAAACCAGTCCATTTCAGAAATTTAGTAGGCTAAAGGGTAATAAAATCGTTGGGAAATCGTTTATACAAAATACTACGATTTTGACCGGCATGGATTTCTGAATGGCTGAGGAACAATTTCGAAAAAATTGACAGTGTATATCTATATTACAATAGAACAAACACACAATGTAATCACCCCTGTTCTCAAATGCTACAATTACATCAAAAGGAAATGCTTGTCCACCAATACAACTTGTGTGCTTTAGGCAATCATAAAATAAACAATGATAAGAATTGCACTAATTAAATAACTGGTAAATGTACCTGTTAACTTATGTGTTCAAATGCTCGTGTGCCAGTAAGATAGGTAATATTACACGCATCTATAAATACTCTTAATAGGTTTTAAGAGAAATGGGCATAGCGTGTAAAAAAGTGGTAAACTTTCTACAAGAAGATCCTTTGGAAGCGCACAACGGTACTCGGTTTTAGTGAATAAATATAATGTTCAACACCCATCAGCTTCCCCCCCCCCCCATCCCCCCCAACACACAAATACACACTTACACAGGATTTCACACAAGTAACTGTTATAGTTATGCCAATGATAATACCCTAACTTTCTCCCACAAAAAAGTAAAATGTACAATAAACGACTGAGTCAATGGTTCTTTAACATTGAAATGAAAACTAATCTAGATAACTTTCTGACAAAAGCAATTGGTACAAAAAAAATAATGATTCAAATATATCTTTTAAATTGTATAAATTGATTATAGTGACCAAACAATCAAGGCCTTCTCTTTCATAAAAGGTCCACGAGAAGCTTAGACTGGAAGTGGTTGGGAAACGGCATAAGGATGTTAGATGTACGAATACACGCTGAGGCGTGATTATATGTTTTAATTGTAATATGGAAAATAGGAAATTACAAAAAAGATAATCAGGCATTTTTTTTTATCAAACAGTCACTATCACCAAGACAGAAGTTGTTTTCCATTGTTGACAATTAAATAACTTTACATAAGAAAAGTATAGTGTCCCTCAAGAATACAATGTACAATAGCAAAAAAAAATACTACATCTGAGAAAATATTATTTGCTTCAGATTTATTTATAAATCAAGCCAAATAGGAACACTCCAGTTTCCCATCATAAGACCGGCCCTTCATGTATTGATTATAAAACGTTTGGTACTTCATGTGGTTGTGGTATGTATCCCGTTCTTCGCTCGGTCACCAATTAAGGTACTAGACCCCTAATAGTAATGTTTACAATATGGCATTTGCTTAGTATATTCTTAAAGGTGACAGAGTTTCGCACTGTGTTGCAATTTGTAAACAACCGTGCCGTTTTTATGAATTTTGTATAACTTATGGTGTCTCCTCAAGCTCAAGTAGAGACAAATTTTAAAGTGATGGTCACTATCCAAAACGTTTGCAGATAATTTATTATACCATTACATTTGATAAAAGAAACATCAAATTATTGGTAACCAATTATATAACACAAAATAAAAATGCCAATATTATTTTTCTAGGGTGCTTCAAGTAAATGGATTTAATGAGACAGAATTCTAACTCCAATATTGAAAACTTAAGGTCGAATTCTGTGGCTCTGTTTTGAATTTTGCTTACTTCATTCAAAAATAACCTTGGGGCAGACGTAAAACCTACCTACATTTCTTGCACAATATGTAATTTAAAGAATGAAGGCAAGATAAAGAACTTTTACCGCATGCAACTCAATATTTTTAAAGATGTCTAATTGTACCCCTTCTGTTTCAGAGGTAAATTCCCACTCCTTAAACAGCAGTTAAATACGGCTTATGTTAGGAATTGAATAGTCTTCAAAAAGGAGGTACTCTATTACGGATCTAATACCTTAATTAGTTAATGTTTTTACTTGAACTTATTTGTAGTTGCCGTCGGTAATTCATGTTGGTCAAGAAGACTGCAAGTAGCTGCATGATAATGCAAGACACAGAAAACACACTAATTCCAAAGGCTTCCCATGTCCTTTAGAGAGCCAGGTGTAAAAAACCCGTACACTGGACGCTTATCCGAATGAAGATTATATTTGATAAAAGTGTAGAAGATTAGTTTTCGAAAAAAAAAGATAATAAAATATCAGAAAATAAATATGTTTCGAATTCAGCAGGTATGCTGTATATTGCAGAAGGGCAATAACCCAAGCCTAAGGTGTTATATAACAATAACAACTGACATATTCAGACAGTTATATAGCTGCTGCACCTGTCATAGAAAAAAAAATCAAATGATTGTAAAATAGCTTAAACAGAAAATGATTGTGCAGTCATGTTTACTCAGCAGTAAAAAAAATCATCAATTGTAAAGATAAGGAGATGTGAGGTTCCTAATCTGTGAAAGAAAAAAACTGTTCCCGGTGAAGAAACTGCAGATAATTTATAAAAAGTTACACGTTATAATAAAAAGGACAACAAGCCGGCTTTATATGTGCAAATGTGTCTAAATTATGGGACAAAAATGATATTATTTATACAATGACTTTTTCTTTAGAATGTAGTATACCATGCCACCGGGGTAGATTCAGAAAGGTAGCAATGTATTGTATTTCATGACCCTGCAAAGGTATTTTGTATCAAAAGTAGAAGAAAAAATGGATATTTTACTTTCCAGTGTATTTCAGTTTTACTGTTGCCTAGTTGATAATTTTATCAGTTAGCTCTCTTGCAATGGTTTACAATGTATATGTCGCGGGGCTCATGTTTACGTTGTAACACATTTTCTCCTATGAATGATAACGGATTTTCGACGGCTTGAATTCCATTCTCTTTTAGGCCTAAATGGCATTCTAGAGTAATTTTATAAGCAAAATATCAAACACCTTACATGGTACCCTATCTACCGTACCGGTGAAAGTAACTATGGCAACAGAGATGCTGAAAATATGTTATCATAATTGCTTAGAAAAGATAGATAAATTTATCTTTCTGGTTTAATGTTTATCTGTAAAGGAAGTAATATGTTCGTTTTATTTTCAATTATTTAAACAAATATCAAAGCTTAAAATACTCGCAGCAGTACACCTTGTCTGACTGTTTTTCATTGAAAAAGTCGTTATGCTTGCACTTATTATTCTCATTGATGATATTGAAATACGGTTAAAAAGTTGAAACTGTGTCCCTTAAGGGTATACCGGTTCCAACTTTCATACTTAAAAACAAACAATTCATATAGTTTATGTAAACAATGTAATGTAAACACAAAATTAACAAGGTCATGTGTATTAACAGTACTATGCATTAGGTGTAAAATAATATACACTTCATATACGTAATAAATGCGTACTACCACTGTAAAAGTCTGGCTGTTTTTAACAATCAACTGTTACTGCATGATATTTGATTATGATTGTAGGTCTATATGCAAACTCACAATCACTTCTTGCAAAACATATCCAGATATCTTCCCTGAACTCGCAAAAAGTTTACATATTTTTGTAAAATTCATTTGTAAAAATTCAAATGTTTTTGAACAAAATAATTAAATAAGTAATTATTAAAGAAAGCTTAAGTTTTAAAATATTTTACTCACGTTGCAAAACCCGTTGTGGAATGTGTTCGTAAACCTCTCCAATGAATCAAGGTACCGGAATATAGTGTAAACCAATACAGGGTTTGACTAATGGACAACATGTGTAGAAAAAACACCCTGGGTTATAGAATTTTGAGAGTCTTAATAATTTATACATGTTCAATCCATACTGATTTCCTGAACAGTATAAAATTTATAAAAAAAAATCAATATTAAAAATGTTTAAATATGTATTTTGGTAAAAGATAGTTATTGAAATAACATTTATCGGTTTTAAACGCATTTTCAGGAAATTGTATCAACAATTAATAATTTTAAAACTAATATTGATAATATAATATTATATTATATTTTATACCCCTTAATTCTTTAATTAAAGAACATCATTGCACTCTCTTCCCATCCATCCAGAATCCAACGTCGCCTAGACGTCTAAATCTATCGTCTATTAGACGTCGTGGATTTGAAGTTGCATAGACGGTGGATTTAGGTTACTGTCATCGCGAACAATATTACAACCAAGATCCAACGTTGGTACAGATGTTTGCAAGGATGAGTTTACTGATAATCCAAATGCAATTGTAATCGAACGTCATCATCCGGGTTAATGAATTCTGGTACATCAAGACGAGGTAAATGCCTGTCTACCAATGTGTAATATCTCCAGTCTAATATAATACATCAAAAGAAATTAAGAGCACTGATAATGATTCTAACAATAAACTAAATTGGCCCTGAATGTTCGGTAATTTGTCTCTTGGCACACTGCGCATGTGTCAGTAAGGAATAGAATGTTAATTAGATTGAATCTTATAATGAAAACCCGCGTAGAATACACGCAGTGACATATGTTACAACACTTTCATGTACTTGCCCACCAAAAGTGACGATTATGAGATCTTCCGACAATAAAAGATGCACTGTTCCTTCTCAGTTCGAGATATTAAGATTGAAATGATAGAATGTGTACTTATTGATTATAAGTCATAAACAGAATAAATTACAAGATAAACGGTGCATATCCATATCGGCGGTTTCTTTGCGTCGGCGCCGGCTATTCTTTGCTATAAACAATGTCCAGGTCGGTAGAGGAGGTGAACAATCGAACTGCCATCCATGTGAATAGGTATGTTGCTCAAAAATAAGTAGAGCACGAAACATTAGAATGTCTTTACTATATATTGTAGTGATTACTTTTTAATTATCAGCGATTTGCTCGCAAACTCGATGAAATTAGTTGATGGTATACCAACATGGAACACAAGCCCAACCTTTTCCATATTCTTTTGAGTTTTTGCTTTGATATCATACATATCTAGCGCACTATTTGTATTCATTTTTCAATAGTCTTCCAAAAAATACTGTCAAACAGGCCGAAATGTAAGTGGGCACCGGCGGTCTCTCTGCACACCAGTTATTGATGCACAGGCAGGCTCTCTGCATTACGCAGAGGCAGGCTCTATGCTAATGACTATTTGGACACCTGTTGACCCATCGTACTATGGACAAGGAAGACTGCTGTGATTAAATTCATTAAACAAAAATGTAAAAATAACACATAGTAACATGTACGTTGAACTTCCAAAGTGCATAGTTTATTCCTCGCTACTTCAGAAACACACAACTAACGCGGTTTATATGCATATCAGATCCCTCTCTGTGGAAAATGAGAAAACAGATCCCTCTCTGTTTGCACACAGGACACTCTTTGTTGTGAACAATGACATCCATCGTCGCCGCTTTGCCAGGGAGGCCGGAAATTCATTTTTTGTTTGTCCGTTCGTTTTTAATGGTCTGTTGTATTCGCAACAATAAGTGCAATTACGGTTATTACCTTTAAAATGATGGGAATAACGGTTTAAAATGAACTAATTATTTCATTGCTTTTGTACTCAATATTATAATGGTATAACTGATAAACGTTTCTATCTTTTTCAGTTCTCGGAAACGCAAAAGGAAGACAAACCTACGGCTTAATCAATCAAAAGACGCAGATCGGCAGAAAATCAGCACTGTATTAGGTCAACTGATCCATCTTAGACTTCAATACACAATACACAATCCACATGCAAAAGAAGACATTGGCAATGGTGATCTAGCATTGCATGCAACTGATCCTATGTGAACTCCAATGGATAATGTGAATACAGCGAAAAGCTGAAAGCTACTCTATCAAAGCACAGAAAGGAGGCTGTGCCAACAAAATTTATAAAAGCACTTTTCGACACTGACCCGCTGTAGGTTGATCGGAAAGAAATGAGTGAAACGTTACCAACCATACTGTCAAATTTACAAGCAGCTGGTAAACATGTCGAATTTAGCCAGCTTCTAAGACTGATTGCAACAGACAAGTTCCCAATGAACCACATATCATTCTTGCTTCTGTTGGATGTAATAAAATGGTACTCAATGCGTAATATGCTGCTTTCTCCTTGATTCGAGCCTCTTAAATCTTTTAGAGGTGTGCAAATTTTTGTCAACCTGTTCAATTAAATAATTTTTGTTTTTTATTACAAAAATATTTGCATTTAACAATGGGCAATAAGAATTACAATGTTATCATCTTTTATATGTACTTTTTTGCATGAGACTGAAGGAGGTGAAACTCCACATCATTTTAAAACTTTCTCATCGATTCGAGCCCTCTGTTTGGAAGGTCATTAAATGTTTATGTTTGCATATTCTATTTCCATAAAGCAAATTTCTATCAAGTTTGACTTCTTGTTCACTCGTTACAACAGTCGAAATATGCTCGGGGTGCTTTTAATTTAAAAATTTGGGCTCACAATATTACCCACTATGTAATTTCCTTTCGAAATAAGTAATTTTAGATGCAAAAATTTAAAAAAGGTATTTCATCAATTTTTCAGTGGTTTTATGACTAATATTTTCCAAGGCATTTTAAAATGTAAATGACAAAAGTTTCTGATGGAAGAACATGCTACATGAGCATGAATTTTACTAAAACACAAGGGCTCGAATCGATGAGAAAGCTCGAATTGACGAGAAACAGGCATACTTCTCAAATGAATTATACAACGGAGGCAATGAAGTTTTGGAAGAGATTATCTCGACTGTTTCTCGGGAAAGCCCAGTGGTTTATGGGTGTAGAGGCCACCAGAACCGAATATCATCAACGAATGTGCGACTAAGCATTATATCATAGATCATCAGGACACTGCAATAAACTTTGCAGTACCTAGTTTTGACTCATTGAATAACTTTAAAGGCACGGACATAGGTAATCCGAAGGAAATCAATCCTGGAATAATAAACCATGAAATCACGTCGTTTTGGTTGATTAAGCCATCAGCTGTTGGTCTTCCTTTCTGACAAAGATAGACACATGTATCAATAATACCATTAAAAACTGAGTACAAAAACAATGAAATAATCAATCCATTTTAAACTGTTATTCTCGTTATTTAAAGGAGATCACCGTAATTGCACTTATTGGTGTAAATACAACAGAACAGACAAACAACAAAATATTGATTTTCCGACCACCCTGGCGAAGCGACGACGATGGATGTCATTGTTTACCACAAAGAGTGTCTAGTGCACGAACAGAGAGGGATCCGATTTATCATTTTCCACAGAGAGGGATCCGATATGTATGAACACCGTGTAAGTTGTGTCCAAATAGTCATTAGCATAGAGCCGGGCTGTGCGTAATGAAGAAAGCCTATCTGTGCATCAAACCCTGGTATGCAGAGTGACCGCCGGTGCCCCGACAAAACCGAATGTATGGGGTTTTGAATAATTCCATTTACATTTCGGCCTATTTGTCTCAGTATTTTTTGGGGGGTGGGGGTGGGATATTGAAAAGTGAATACAAATAGTGCGCTTGATATGTATGATATCAAAGCAAAATGTCGTTAAAGACTGTGGTAAAGGTTTGGCTAGTGTTCCAAGTCAGAACACCATCGACTAATTTCATCGAGTTTGCGAGCAAAATCGCTGATCATGCAATAGTAAACACTACCTATTATCATGGATGGCAGCTCGATTGTTCACCTCCTCTACCGACCTGGACATTGTTTAGAGCTAAGAATAGCCGGTGCCGACGCAAAGAAGCCGCCGATATGGATATGCCCCGTGAGATAGCTATATCATACTATAAATGTGGCAAATCATGTTACTTAGTAATAAAAATTATAACATACATAAATGCATCCAAATGGACGTACGTCTCTTATGACACAGACAGTTGTCTTTATTGCCATCATTTCATTTTCGTTCAACACACGATATACCAGCTGTACTTGAATACTAGTTGCTTCATATACCAAGTATTTCTAATCTGTCAGGGCTTCATAGTGGACAGGATTGGCCATTCATTGTTTCAATATGTTTGCTTTACTTTTAGTTTTTTTTTTGCAATTTTCATAGATCCTGTACTCTTAGTCAAAGCATCATAATCTAGTCATAACAAATCCTTTATAGAAAAATCAAACCATGTAAAATTATTTAATATATCGCGTTTGATACCACACAGTGTTGGAGCTTAGCTCAACAAAGAACTATTTTAATTATAATATCTCGTCCACCAAGTTGAATTAATGGTGCATGAGGAAATGCGTTTAACCGCCACTTTCTTTTTCCATAATATGATAAGTGCTGTAACTGTATTTTACAAGAAAAGTAGATATTGCTATATAATCTTAATGATTTTGGCGATGAATACCATTACTTGCTAAAATGTCCCTATTTTGAGTCGGATAGAAAAAAATACGTAAAAAGGTATTACTTTTGTAGACCAAACGTTTTGAAATTTAAAGAATTATTGACAAATACTTCAAAATCTGTTCTACAAAAAACTTGTTAATTCATCAAAGTGCTACTGAATAAAGTAACAAGTTACAGAACCAATTAACTCTTACTTCAGTTATAATTATATTTTTTATTACCAAACGCGGCAACACCCATCTTAATTCACTGACGTTTGTCTGTTTATGAACATTTTTGTTAATAACATATATATTTTTTGATTGTTTTGTTTATATTATTACTTTACAACATTTTATGATTCTACAAATTAGAAACGTTAGAAATTAGATACTGTTGAATTTTCAACGCCAGCCATTTGCAAACTCTGCTTTCACTTTCTATTTGTATTCACCAGTTGTATTGTATTTTGTACATGTAGCCTAATGACACATTTTATAATGCATACAATTTGTTTTGACATTATTATACAAGTTAGTCACTTAATTATCACTTTCTACTTCTAGCCATATTAACCTGAATACATATAAACAATATGACTGTCCACTCACCTATTGCTGTACAATCACCAATTGTTTACAAACACGTGGTCCCCTAATACATTACTGTTAGATCTATATATATTCGTATATCCGTGACAATGTACATGTATGTAAAACCAAACATGATTTTTTCCTAAGTCTTATATGTAAATCCACAATCGTAGAATATATAAACACATGTGTCACATTCGACATTTCTGAAAAACCACTCCATAACTCTAAACACACATGTAAATTACACACCTTGACCTGAATAAACCACGTGACTTATGTTTACTCACACGCCAGCTTTAATCATGCTTTCCTCCCAGCACAGTCTATAGTCTATTTCAATAACTTAGTACTTCTGTCCCAATTTACTTGTCCATGGCAGTTAAAATTTGATAGGGAAAATTAATAAGGTCAACTGGGCATTCACGTCATTAGTGAATTAGTCAGTTATGAATCGTCCCGGATTAAAGTATAATAACGAAGGTTAATATGTTATCTGGGCATTCACGCCCCCACCCCCCCCCCCTTCCCCATCCCCCACCCCACCATGCGCACCTCCTGCCCCACTATCTATTGAAGTACGATCATCAACTCTTCTTCTTTTCTTATAGTCACTGTTTATAATGTTATAATGTAACAGAAATAATGTTAGCATACTTACTTTTATAGAAACACCATGTCATGTGAAAATTTGTAATAATTTACTTTTGTCTGTATACTCACATGTTGCATATGTAACTTGAGTTAATAAAGTCATGTTCTGTTCTGTTCTTTTCTGCTATATAGAAACCATAGACTAGGAGAAGAAGAAGGTAAGCACCTGCTTAGTTAAGACAAATATCACCGGATGATTGCATGTATACTACAGTCTGACTATGTCTCTATTACTGTATAAATATGCGTGCCCGTAGATAAATACACAGCAGTTTGTCTTGTTAACTTTGGTAATTATTTTCACGATATGAAGAACTTCATATTTCGATGGGAAAATTCATTAGAGTGATGCAAATTCAGTGTCAGATGACACGACTAACAAGCTAGATATATCAAAAGTATTGGTCTAAAATATACTTTAAAATTATGAGTCAATGTGAATTGATATAAATATATCAGGTCGCTAATCTATATTTCTCTTTTCAATGACACTGCCTCAGTACTTTACTGACTTTTGAAGTCTAGATATTCGATAATAATGATATAGATTTAAATAATAAAAATTTATAAAATTTTATGTCGGGCCTTTTAATGTAATACTCGATTTTGTTTGATACATTGCTTTAATGTATCAGTCTTTTATAATTCATATATATTTACATTCGCCCTATTCTTTTCCATTGAAAATTATGACGTTAATTTTGTATGAACAGAAAAAGGAAAGGCGTGGAAAATACGTTAACACTGCTTACCCGTGTATAGTCAGGGAGAACGTTTCTTGGATGACGTTGCAGTTGTTCTGTCTGTTGAACAGAATTGCCAGGAAGCTGATTTTAATCTTAACTGCAACAAAATATGTGCAATTTATAATATAATCTTGTTTACAAATAATGTACATATAAGAAATGAAGCTTTTTTCTTTTTTTCGCTGTTCATGCGAAATAAACGACAGAATAGGTTCGGCAAATTAATAATGAATCGCTAATTAGTGTACCAATTTTCTGGTTCATTGTCTTTCTCTTGTTTGTTTCAATATTTTTAGAGATGATCATTCAATAATTGTTTAAACTGACGAATTTTCACAAACACTTTCAATGTAGATATCATTTTATCAATGACAAAACAAGAGAAGAACAAATTATTTAATGCACTGAGGCCCATATGCAGGCTTACGGACCGGCCCTAAGTAAATATAGAATTTTTGTCAAGTCAGTAAGGTGCATAATTATGGACCTGAGTGACATAATCATTTGATATATGACACCGAATGGAGATCCCTTTTTCTTAAGAAATGGTATTGGGAAAACAATGTGTCTGTATAAATTTTATTCAATGGCATATAAAACGACGCAGGTCATTTTACTTTTTATGGCTCGGATGACTTCACATTGAGTAAAAAGGGAAAATAAGAAAAAAACATCAATATTGGTACTTCTAAATGCTGATATTTTTTACTACGATTATAATCAAACCTTGTGCCAAAGTTTATTAATTGCATATATGCCTTAGCCTCTACGGCTACTTAACGTTGTGGTCTCCAAGATAAATAAGCAGAACGATGTCAGTTGACTTTGTAGATTAAATTTTATAGTTTTAGCTTCTTATACAAATAACTTTTATCTTGGATAACTCTAACGAATCCTGTCGAAACGCCGGATTGTTCTTTTATTTTATGCAACCTAGTGTTTGGCCAACAGTGTAAGGAAAATTATTCCATTTACATTATGTCGTCCATTAAGTTGAACTGAGGTATGGACTAGTCATAAATGCGTTCCAAGGTGGTATATTTATATGTTAATGTTTTACTCTTTCTTGCTGTTCTCCCACTTGTATATTGAGTTTAGTATAAAAACGCATTTGTTGTAAACATTTTCTTGTGTGTGAAAGCATTTGAAAAGGTCTCATATTAAGACGATATTCAAATCCTATTAAAAATTGGCGCTATAAAAGTGATGGTAACGCTTTTAGGTAATGCACTTTTATAATTAATATCAAAATAATCTTTTATACATAACCGGTGTGCAAACGAAGTGAATATGTATCATATTATTGCAAACGAAATAGCGTATACTAATCACTTAATCTTACCTCGATAAAACTATGATAAATTATGAAATGACAAATGAAAACATTTTCCTTCCATCTGAGTAGTAATTAGTTAAATTTATGAAAAGAAAATTGTTTCATCTCCCTCTTAAGTTTAGTCTGCAGTTAAGTGATTTTAGGAAGTAGCTTGATTGAATACGACAGCAAGATAAGATTTACACAGACTATATATCACACAAGTGTTGCTGATTCAGCTATTTTGTCAGATTCCTTTGATTTTTTTCCCCTGCAAAGCAGTACAAACGATAAAAGTGTTTACCAAGGAAGTGTATTAGGTTTTCTATCTGATTTTGAATAAATAAGTTTTTTGCGAGAAAAGTGTAGGAATTATTTTCTAAGACGTGTGATATTTATTTCACTTTAACCTAACTTTAAATAATATTCCATCTATGCACTTGTTCTGAAAACCAAACATTGAATTTTTATAAGTTGCTGTATACGGCTTTAAAGTATCGTGCCATATACTGACGTTTATTTGAACTTGAGACCTTCAAAGAAAAAAGCAATGATAAAATCATCATCCTTATGTTACTGCAGCCAAAAACTGAAATATTTAAAAAAACTTTTTTGTAATACTGTAAAAACTAATGAGATAGCACATCTATTGTACATAAGTTTAAAATACGCGGAACCTATTGTTCGAGTTGTAGAAATTAAGCACACCGTCGACCCCATTCTTCTCATGTAATTTAGCTATTGAAAATCAGAAGGCTATTGTGCAACGTCGTTATGTCGCCCCGCCAAACGTCGCACACCAGGTACGCAGTCAGCATCAATGAAATGTTAGTATAATGTAGTAATGTTTCATCCAGAGGATTATGTGAATTATTCACTGAATTACTCAATGAAATATAACGGCTCATCATAACTGATAATTTTACGGTAAGACATAAATTCACTGGTATGGATCTATATATGAAGTCGGAAGAATATAGAAAACTCTTTTCAAAATATACTTAAAGGAAGACAAAGTCTTACATAAAAATGAAGCGTACGAACTGTAAAACAGAAGTAGTAGAAATCTCAAAAGTTCATAGTATTTTGTACATGTTTTCCAGCGTTAACATTGTAACGTCATGATGTTTCAGATGGCATTTTGAAGTTGCCCCGAGGGTTTGGGAAAACCATGTCTTACACAGGCAGTCATATAAGATCCTCATAATCTTTTTATATGCAGGCATAAGATTATATAATTATATTTTCGAAAGTTTCTATGCCACTCGTCAAAAGCAGTGCCTCCGGTATTCGATTTGTAGAAAATATCGAAACAGTTTCCTTTCTGTATATGATACTGATTTTGTGAGATCATGGTTTTGTGACAGAACAGCGTTCTATGCGGAATTGCTAAGGAATTAAAAGCCGTGTTGATAGATAAAAAATAGCCACATGCGAAAACCACAGTAAACGTTTCACCCTTTGTTTGAACGGAGGTATTTGAAGATGGTAAATATTTATTCATATCTTTATCCAGATACTTCATCCAATACTTAAAGAATAAAAACATTTTAGCTTAAAAAAGAACGGCTACTTGGCTAAAACTAGAAAAGACATACTTTAGTTTAGAGCTGAAGCAATATTAAAGAACATTGAAGTTATTGTAACTCATAGAACAAACACATTGTAAGGTCATTAACATGTTAACTAAAGGTAACGAGGTATATAACCAGAGGTTAAGAATAGTTTGTATAATTAAATCACAATTTTTGGTAAGGCTAATGGTCATTATGAGCATTATTTTGTAATGATATATCATCAGTCAAAATTATGAATACCTTTCATCCTTGTGATGGCATTTTCACCAGTCAGTCGGAGGACTATATTGTGGTCTTATAGATTTCATTGGGAAACGTTTTGTACAGAAATTAATCCCTAAAACTAAGAAAATGCCATTTTAACAGGCCTGAGAAACAAAAATTGTATTTATTCTACAAATACTAAGCAAAGTGCCTGATGTCACTTGCCCGATATTTTTTTTATATCAGGTCATATCAGAATTAAGCTCCTCCCTTATTGACGGATTAGTTTTTACATTACTTTCCTTCTAGATTGAATTTTGTTAGAGAGTCTAGTTTTAATGCTGTACGACTTTTTCAAAACAGATTCGTAATCTCGACTAGTAATTTGTCTCCTCTTCATCACACAGACAACAGTACTTATTGACGTCATTGTTTAACGTTCACCATGACATCACAATGTTTACATGGATCGATTCTTTGAAAAACTACATTTTAAGGCATCTGCTTTAACGGTGTAAATTAAGTGATTAAAATTTAAAGTCTCTCTGACTGAGTCTGGAAATGGAAGTGAAATTTTCAGCGCTTGGGACATGTAGTAGCCTGAGTCAAAGGTTTAAAAATATGGAAATAAAGCATGTTCTGATTTATTCAAAAGGATGATTTTTAAATTTTACGCAGGTAAGATTTTATCTTATAGCTATTTTTATCAGAATATCAGAAAGTCTATAAGCATTACCTAATAAGATCTGAAAGTAGATCCCTCTGAAGCACCGAGAACAAGGCAAACAGTGAAAATTGCAGACTCGGTTTGATTGAGTCTGTTCATGAGCAGTAATGCAAAATGTAACACTGCCCACGCCCCCTAGCACCGGTTTTTAAACAGTATTTAATCTTCAAATCTAAATGAGTTGAAATCAATGATCCCGAAGTTAAATACAGTATTGCTGTCGTTTTGTTCCGTTTAGATGTTTCAGGAGCGGATAAATTTTTAAATCCGTAAAATATGAATTTACTTTTTTTTTGCGTCAGAAGTCTTTTTTTTTACGAAATAGGAAATGAGGACGTATGTGTTCTCCGCAAGTTATATACGTTTCATGATAAATAGAATAACAGGTTACTGTTTTGTTTATATCAATAATAATCAGGCTCGGTAGATATGGGCGGAGAGGGTTCGGAAAACTTCACCCCTACCAGCCTATATCAACCCCGACCTGATAACATTGATGTCAAAAGGCAGTAGCCTGGTATTCTCTGTATATTATTTGTACAGTGTTCATCTGATTATTACTTTATGAACAGCAATGATGATAGAGTATATTAATTGCATGTGAAGAATGTATTAGGGGAGACCGGAGCAAAACGGAACATTTTTTATCAAATTGGCTCGTGCTTACGAATACATTGTCTGATTGAAACGCTTATACTATGTTCACAAAGTACAATGTTAGTTTTATATTTGAATGTGTCTTAAATGTGTGTCGCTCTATGTCTAATAACGTAATTGACAGACTTTGTTGTTACAGTTAGATGTTCCATTCTACCCCGTCCATGGGGCAAAATGAAACATTGTACGGGGCAATACGAAACAACAATACTGGTCAACTGCAACTTATGTTTAACTTACAATGTTGTTCTTCATCACGCTGTCACATTTAAAATAAAGCGACATGGTCTTTATATCTGACATTGTCTGAACGAAGCGCCACATCATCATTATGCTATATATTGAAAACGGAAACAGAAGGATTTATGCCTCGCTATGGTCAACATTTGTTAATTCATATCAAAATCCTTTACCTGGTTCAAGAAATATTGTACGGACATTATTTTGACGGAAAAGCCGACGGACGGACAGACAGACAGACAGGCCAGCTTGCAACCACGACAGTGCGTTTGAGTAGAATAATGTTTAAACTTCTGTTATTCTCAAGCCTATCTGTCTCCACTGGCATTTAAATGTTGTGTACTGTATTATCTCCCCATCAATTAATCTGATGAAAAAAAAAAACAGACTGCCAATAGGTAAGTATGAACAAGATATTAAATTTGTACAATTATTATTAAAATTTGATTTTCAAGAATTCTAGAGTTTACAACCTACATGAGCAGGCACCTTTCCACTACACCACCAATTATCTGTGTTACATGTAACAAGAACAACACTAAAATAAACAAACACTTTAATATTTATCATCATCATCATCAGACTCAACAGCACATGCATGTGCTTTACTTTTATTTTGGCTACTTTTCTTTGTTGGTTGCTTTTTAACCGACGTTTTTTTAGGTTTTTGTTTCTTCTTTGCTTGTCGAGCATTTATCTCGTTTTCAATTGTGTTTTTCTCTGGAGTGTCAGTTAGAATTGCTGTCCGACGCTTTCTTCGAGTAGCTTGTGATGTTCTAGCTGATGCCTTTGGATGTGGTCTGATACTTTCTGGTGAAAAGGTCGGGGCTTTCGTAGGAGTGTTATTGTTAACGTCAACTTCAGCGGAGTACTGTAACTTCCTCACAGCGTTGTAATGGGCACTGGCATTCTCGCCGTTAAGTGCGAGATGTATATCCCCTCTGAAACTAACACCTGGTCTTCCCGGACCCTGCGCAATCGTAAACACACCATTCTGTCCAATCTTATAAATAATAGCTGATATTCCAAGGCGGTTACATAAGGCACTCAATACTAAATCCGCGGAATCGTTATTGTATTGATTACCAAAGATGTAATTTTCGGTATCTTCCCTTAGCTCACGTTCGTTGTTGGAGAAGTCATCGTAATAGTCAATGTTCTCCGTGATTTCATCCAAGACATGTTTGCACAAATCGTCATGCGATATATTATCGATGCCTTCATACAACAGACTCTTTCTGACAGCATGTAATAAACAATGGCCATCTCCCTCTACACATACTAGCTCCCTTCCCGATAAGTTCAGAAACGAATTTATTACCATCCAGGGCTCATCAACTGCTTTCTGAAGCGTATGGTTTGAATCTCTATGAATTTGAAATTCGGCACTTGCTTGTCCATCAGTGATATCAATTGAGGCTTTGCTTATTCCAGAGGTTTTACTATCATCAGTCTTGGGTCTATCTGTCACGAAACCAGGTGTATAATCGTTATCAGTAAACACATTTTCATTATATGGATGAATTCCCGACACTTTGAAGCCATTTATGACGTTTTCAGCTGTGGCAGCTTTTGGCCAACATTCTTTTGCTATACTTGGGAGATCATATATAGTCATCGTTTTGCCAGGGTTATTTCGCATCCAAGCGTCCTGTGCAGCTGACACATATTTCTTCAAAGGACCGAATACAGAACGATCAAGGGGTTGGAGTTTATGGCTGCAGTGTGACGGAAAGGACAGCATAATGATACCATTCTCCTTGGCAAAGTTTAGAGTCTCTACATTAATATGGGATTCATGATTATCTAGTAACAACAGAACTTTTCTATCCTTAGACGGCTTCACATAATCTGCAAAATGTTTTATGAATTTAGTAAAGTTCACTGCTGTCATCCACCCAGATGGATGTGCTCCCCCAATACATCCCACTGGCCCATCTCTCACGAAATGGTCGTGATATTTAACGCGAGGAAAAATAAACATAGGTGGTACTGTATTGCCTGTAGCGCTGACAGCTGAGCACATTGTCACGTGTGCACCACGCTGTCAAGAAGTAAGTGATCCGATCTGTTTAACACCTTTTGGAGCCACGACTTTCCTAGGTTTCTGCACTGTTGACAACCCCGTTTTATCAACGTTCCATATATCTTCGACATTTATATGTTCTCTATCTAATACCACAGCCAACTTACTGAAGAATAACTTGACATTTTTGTCTGTTAAAACTGCTTGCCCGCGACATACTTGTCGCTTCCGGTAATCTTATTGATAAATTCTGGTTTCTCTTAATAAACGAAGAAAACCAATCTGGACCAGCACTTTTGTTTTGCATCCACGACGCAGGCATTTTAACTTTAAATGCATCAGCGCACTCATATGCGAGAATACGGACTTCCTTCGGAGACAGTCCAAAGTAGACATTAGCAGCCGTTGTAATATATTGCTGCAGTATTGTCTCTTGCTCGTTCGAAAAGATTGGTTGAAATTTACCCAAACGAAATGATGCTTCCTCTAAGCGACCGCTTTGCTTAACCTTCTTGATGTAGCGAAAAAAAGTTGTTGGAGCAATCCCAAACTCGGCGGCAACAGTTCTAATTTTGCGCCCGCAAGAAAGAACATCATTCACAGCTCTCTCGATCACATCACAGCCTGTTCCACCTCTATTAGTCTTACGGATGTAATTGCGCACCATTCTGAAAACAAAGATGAAAAAGAACTTAGATCTAAACTTAACGGCGCCAAAACACGTGGAAAGTACAAATGAACAACGCTCAAATACATAACATTAAAACTAACAAATGCTAGTGAAAGTAACTGCACACATCAATACGTGTGATCGCACACACGCATCGTATGCACGCGTTTTTTTAAAATCCTTAGATTTGACAGACATGCGGGGCAAAATGGAACACTGTCCCATTCTGCCCCATCCCAAATGTTCCATATTGCCCCGTTCATACTAAATGACCTTTGACCCTGAGCCATATACTGAACTTACGTGTTGACATATTCAGAATGTTCGCTACAATAAAGCTAACATATATCTTTTATGTGGTCTACATAAAGACTGTTCTCCTACACCCATTATCTGACTTATCTCAAAAAATTATAAAATGATAAGAAGTTACTTACTCTGTCCAAAAACTTTGCTTTTCTAATATTTATTTAGTTCTCGTCCTTTCCACTGCAGACTGCAGAGGAGAAAATGGCGGATGTGTTGGCGCTTGTTTTATTATCATTCATTGCGTCATATGTGACGTCACAACAAAGATAGCTGGGTTGTTTCATTTTGCCCCGCGTTCCGTTTTGCCCCGGTCTCCCCTACATAGTAAATTATACAGCAGCTTTATGTTGTTGTTTTTTATATTGTAAACGACACAAAAAAACAAAGGATAAACGCGCCGCCTACTACAGAATAGTTGTAGATATGTCACTGTTGACACTTTAGTAGCGCATTTTTTACCAAGGTAAACAGTATGGTATGCCGCCAGTTAATTACTCACTAATGGAATTGCATGAAGTGTGACATCATAACTCATAATGTGACATTATAAAATAATACATAGGTTCACCTTATTGTATCGTTTTATGATTTCGAAAACGTGGGCGGTTTTTTTGTATTTTTTGTTTTATCAAGAATTTCAAGTGTTGGCGGAGTTTATTTTGGCATTTTAGAGTTTTAAACATCTTTTGATATCAATTGCCGTGTAAAAGTTTTTATGATTAATCGATATTATGTCATATTTTTAACCAGTAAGGTATACTGTTTTATCTTTATAAATTAAAAGTCACTGTTTTAAATATTGTTTTGTACAAAGAACTATTTCAAAAGGAATGAGGCGCGACAGTTGTTACTTTTGTTATCAAAACATTCGTTTGTGTTAATGTGTGCATGTGCCCAGTACGTGTATACAGTATTCTAAAATGGCTTGATTTGATTTCTAGTTAAACAAAGAAGGAAATCAAGCTCTTTATATTCTGCCATGAACAACAGCTGCGCGCGGACGGTAAGAGGATTATGACGTCAAATTGTCAATGGTCCGATACATTTCTTCGGGTAAATGGAAAGTCCAGCATAATACTTATATAATTCAATGATAATGTCAGAATGAAACAACGCCCTCGTGGCCAATTCCTAGATCGTCTCCGAACGTGGGTAAATTAGACGATTAAACTCAAGGCCTATGTTGAACACATGTCCAGGTTTACCATGCGAGTTTTGTATAGGCAGCGTTTTCTTGAATTTGGTTTTCTGTTGGACATTATTATTTCATTCTTAAATGTCTTAAATTGTTAAATTTTCTTCAAGTGTTTCACTTTTATATTAGATCTACTGAAAAAAAAATACCATCGTGTCAGATTGTACATAAATGATTCATGAAACTAAATTACAGATATTTAGGTACTGTCCCTGAGTCTATATTTTCAGTAATGAGTGAATTTCTCAAAACTATTTGAATTATTTATGCACTCAACTATAGACTTCTAGATTTTGATAAATATCCTTTTATGATCTAAAGGAACGTACACAGTACTTAATCTTTAGTACAAACTGTATTGATCAACATCATGACAGTCGTAAAATCGTCATGGTTATATCAATCAAAACTATATTAAATGCTCCTAGGAAGGAGCACTTTAGTCTAAATAAAAACCTTGAAAGACATTAAAGATTGTGTGTGTGTGTGTGTGTGTGTGTTCGGGTTTAACGTCTTTTTCAACAATTTTTCAGTCATATAAACGACGGTGTCTACTTGTAGCAGTGAGCACAATGCCCGACTTTATAGTGCTGCCTCACTGGAATATCACGCCGTAGACACGTGGCATGATACCCCACCCAGTCACGTTATACTGACACCGGGCTGACCAGTCCTAGCACTATCCTCTTAATGCTGAGCGCCAAGCGAGGAAGCTAGTAGTACCACTTTTACGTCTTTGGTATGACGCGACCAAATCGAACCCCTAGGCTACCGAGGCGGTTCAATTAATGATTGAGGTGATTAGTTTGATATCATAATCATTACAGCGTGGAGGAAATATCTGAAGTTCACACACTTTGACGCTCGACATCAACTATTATCTTTTCATCTATTTTGTGCTATCAACAATCTTCCCAGTACTTTTGACATGCAACCATCTAACATGACCTTATTACAGATGCTCATATCGTTAGAGTATTGTAATTGGTAGTGTTGGTTTCGTCAAGATGCCCAGCATTTAACACTGAATGTGGCACGCATTCTACTGACCGAATTAACAAAATAGTTTACCTAGTTTCAAACAGTTTTTAAACAAATGAAAAGGACATTAATGATAATGCTATGCTATGTTTCTTGATATGAAGCTGGTGATTTTGACAAGAGATAAAAACTTCACATCTGTCCAGAATGTCAGAGCTGGCAACCAGCCCACACGCCGTGTAAGAATGCTCCAAGGTTTCTTCTTTTAATTATATGTAATTTTAATGATCTATGGATTTACTTTTTTACGATTATGAAGATGCACACGTCCTCTCAAATTAGGTTACAGATGTAAGAGTAATTCTTTGTTTTTGCAATACCTACATAACCCCAAAAGTAGTCTTTTGACCAAACAAAGAAAAATTGTCATGCTTGTATCAGAAGAAAATATTCGAGATGACCAGGTACTATATATTATTCTTTTAACGATGCAATATTTAACCAAATTCAAATATGTCACAAGTTGTTCTATGTGAATAAATTATAACGTCCTGGATTAAAACACTTCTGGCGTGCAATGCCATTACATCCAAGCACATCAAAAACTCACAAAGGTTACCACTTGCCCTCAAAGCAAGCGAGTTGCACACTAACATGAAAGGATTCTGGCTTTTTCTTATTTGCAAGAGTTACAACTATCAAAGCAAAACGATCAAAGAAATTTAAATGGTGATATAATCCGTATCTGTAAAAGGAGTAAATATATATGCCATCTTCATCAAATTTATATAAGTAAATTTTATAACTGGACCCTTATGCTGTATAAATACAACGGAACAGTGTTGATACATACTGTTTATTGCAGATCACATTTATACTTGTTTTACATAACTTACCTGTTATACTTGTTTTACGTAACTTACCTGTGGAACACTTTTGATGTTCACATTGTGTTTTCATTGTGTTTTTCTAAATCATTCTATTGCATCTACTGTTGGCGAGCGCTGGACATTTAAGAATAAATGTTTCTCTTCTAATTACTCTGCGCATCTGCTATAATCAGATAAATGGTCTGAGAATTCAGCAGGTGATAATTATGATAACGAGCCCAGACAGATTTTACATACCTGTCCAAGGCCAAAAATGTGGTACTCTACAGTAGGAGAGTTGGGAGAATTTCTGTAGATCTAGGTCAATGCTTGTTTTTATATTTCTTGCGTCTGAGGTTTACTTCAGGTCATTTAGAATGGTAGGAATGATAAATTGGATTTTTTTGAGATTACAGATGTACACAATGTAATAGATTATTTTAGAAAATGCCACTGACGACGCCGACGGAGAATCTAGATCGTCAGTAACTTTAACTTTCTGAATCAGTTATCTGTGATTGCAACTTAGACTTAACCTTAACTCATTCAGGCTTTTATAATTATTGCAATACAACAAAATGTACCGCTGTATACGTGTGTGTGTGGGGGGAAGGAGAGAAGGGTTGATGCGGTATGTGATTCAATCAGTGTATCATGGCCAAAGTATGATTGCGATGATTTACAAAGAAAATTATAACTGACAACAAAACATCTTTATTTCACTTGTATGTAATAATATATAATGTATTTATGTTCTAAACACCGCTTCTAAAAACGCCGCAATCGGAACATCGCAGATATTACCGTTAGCGTCGGTCATCGGGGATTTCCCTTTCCAAAGAAAAGCCTTTCTAGAATTTCCGATTCGCGGATATATTTATCTACAACAATCCGATTCGTGGATATATTTATCTAATAACAAACCGATTCGCGGAAGTAATGAACGAAAAAATCTAGAAATATTGTTAAGACGAAGGGCTCGCGCGATCGTGAAATGATTTCAGTCGCGTTCATTTCAGTCGACGCGTTCATTTCAGTTGACGCGAAGATTTCAGTCGCGTTCATTTCAGTCTACGCGTTAACATTTCGGTCCGCCCAACATTTCACTCGCCTTTGTTAAATTTCAGTGAAGAAAGTTTGAGATACAAGTGAACTAAAGCAGTTCATTTGGTTCTTTCACGTGCCCAATGTAGAGCATTGATACAGGGGGATGAATGGGGAGAACTTAACAAATACAATGGATACCAATATATTGAATGATAATTAGACCATTTGTATATGTACAAATAAAATTTCAGTTCATAATGTATATTATGTTTTCTGAAGTCTTTTTAACATAACGAATTTATGCAAAGAAACAATTTATTCAGTTTTTGTATGTGATGTATCTGATATTGTATCCGAACTGAAGCTTTAACAGCCAATAGTCTCTTGTATAGAATCATAACGACATGCTATATTTAACTTTTTACTAAATACTAGATTGTACTGATTTTCATCTCACTCAACCGAATTAATGTTCTTCTTGTTGGGTAGAGGGGTTAACATTTTACGGGAGCTGTTTATCCAAGCCAGTGTTCTTGCATAGAATATTCGCCTCGCAAAGAGATCGAGTTTACAACCTAACGTAGTCGTGTTCCTATCCTATCAAGTCATTGTTTGTGTTATCACAATACATGAAGGATGGACATACTATAAGCAGCTTCCTGGCATCTTTACAAAAATACATGGTTCTGAGTATGTAATATATCAAAAACCATTCATGCTGGAATTCTGAGAACGTTCTTCATTACTGTGATGTTACATAGATATTACCGAAGTCAAAATTACAAGTATTATTGTTGTATTATACTGGCAACAACAACATTTGTCATCTTGCAATGACATTAACACATATATTGTACAGTTACAACATTATATATCTATGATGATTGCAATTCCATAGTTTCATTCTAATCTCAAAACACTATGATTGCTGCTTAGCATGTGTAACACAACGACAGTGCTCATTGTCTTGCAACGATAATAAAATACATTTTGTACAGATTCAGTATTAATGTTTCTGATTATTTCATTGCTACATGTCCCAACATTAAATATTCCATAGGCTAATATTAAACGAACATTATAAAAAAAGAAAGGCTAAACATATGTTGGTCCACGAGTATTTCGTAACGATATACCATGACTGAACAGATGTATTTTAAAGTATCATATACTTCAATGATGAGAACTTAACAAATACAATGGATACCTATATATTGAATGATATTTAGACCAATTCTATATGTACAAATTAAATTTCAGCATATAATCAAATTAATTTATAATCATACATAGTCCATTGGGCCTGCATGGCCGAATGGTCAATGTCGATAATTTCAAATCACTTGCCCCTCACCGATGTGGGTTCGAGCATCACTCGTGGCGTTGAATTCTTCACGTGAGGAAGACACCCGGCTGGCTTACGGTGGTTCTATCCGGGTGCCCGTCCATGATGACATAATGCCCGGGGGTGCCTGGGGTCTTCCTCCATCATCAAAGCTGGAAAGTCGCCATATGACCTACAAATGTGTCGGTGCGACATTAAGCCCAACACATCAGTGAATTAGTCTATCATTCTTTTAAATGTTTTAAAAAATGTAAGAATAACGTGGAGGTCATTAATTAATAAAAAAATCATGAAACGTCTGATAACTAATTCATATAATATGAAAGCAACTGGTTTACATAATCGTGGTCATCTGTCGGATAAATACAACAAGCTGGGCTTTCCTTCAGTTTGTCGCCCAGTGGTCATTTCATGCTTACTGTATATTTCTTAATTTCATGGACTGAAACAAAACACGACATTAAAAGTGTGTATACATTTTATTTGTAACAATTTCAATGTAAAATAATTGCGTATTTTGTTTGAAACAGAGGGTAACAAATTCAGCACATTAGTAACCCTAGTAATACTAAAATATACCGACAAAGTTTGAAAAAATTCTTAAATTATTTCATACCGTTTTCGTTTGACAGGAAGAAAGGAGTGATAAAGGTCGCGTAAAGGTCACAAAACGCTTTAGTAAATAGCATGTAAAGAAATTCCAAACACCAACAAATTATACAATTAATATCGTTTTTCCATTACTAGTAAGAGACTCGTTATCATATCTTCTCTTCTATTAAGCATTACATATGTACATTATATACATACTGTGTTCTTGAAATATTTAAAAATTAATTCTGTGTGTCGTTTGGCCATTAAAAGTCAATTATGAATATCAAACAAGAAACAAAAAGCAAACTCCACAACCCGCAACCCGGTCTTAAGAGACAACTGTTGAAATAGCTTTACATGCTCTACCGGATAAAATATCTAGGTCAGCATATGCTAACACATATGGTTTCATGTGCCTCGTCAATATTGGCATAAACTCAAACATTTATCGTACATAATATGCTGTCGTTCGCTAGGAATGTAGCCTGCTTCTACACAAAATAAAAGTAAACGAAACAAAATGTCTACTATAATGACAAAAACGATTAGCCGATCTGAGATTCGGCCTCTATAATGAACAAGAGTACAGCTTGCAGCACGTGTATAATAATTTTGATACGAAATACGCAAACAATTATTGAAATGCGTTTAAATAAAATTTATCTAGATAATTTATCAATTAATTTGCAATTTAGATAATAATATATCTGAATGCAAACAATATACATAAGTTACATATTATTTACATATTTTAACGCTTCTATAAGCCACAACGGTAAAAATCGCCAGTTGTTTCGCTGAGGGTACCTACACGATAGCCAATCACTGATGTTTCTTCAACCATAGATAAACGTACATTACTAAATCACATTTTAGGCACACTATGAATGTACAATTGCATAAAATAACACACAGGACTAACTACTATAACATATTGTTTCATAGTCCTATATTTGTTCATGTTACGAATACAAGATAATGTGCACAATCATCGGTAAAATTACATGATGAAGATAAAAGGTACTGTGATTAATTACAAGTGTCTTGTTCTTCCGGAGAAAGCGTACACTGGTGCTAGGATTAAAGCCAATATCATACAGATATGAAATAAGGGCACTTAAATGTTTGTATAAGAAGTACGTGGATGGTAAATGATTTTATGATACGTGTTTTTGTTTTGTTACCATATTTGTATATACAAAGTTCAGAAGCACTTATCTGAACACTAACTTCCATTTCACAAAATACTGTTCTATAATGAGATTTGGCAATCTAATGTGACAGTTGAAATAATTTCTAATAAGTATACACACTATTATGCCATCATAGAATAACTGTTTGCTGTTAAGACCTGCAATAACCTCTCATTAGGTTTTAAGATCCAGAATGGGACATTTTTACCTTGAATTTTGTCATGATGAATGTGAAATATTGCCTTAAAAGTTGTTTCAAAGCTAGTTCGAATAATCACATTGAAAGTAAGCTTCTGCTGTTGATTTTTCTACAATTTTCAGGTATAAATATTGTCCCAGAAAGTTTTAACAGCATATTCTGTGAACCTTTTTCAAGGCTTACATATTATAGTATGTTAGCACATAAACACCTGTTCATCACATAATACTGTACCGTCGCCTTGTTTTTGATCTAGGCGCACCGCCCCCGATAGGTCCATTTAGTCCAGGTAAATTTGGGTTAAACTGGTGAACACTAGGCTTATTTGCATTGTCTTTCAACGATAAACCAGTTATTCCATTGGCCAAAGCCGCAAGAGATGCCCCGCCCAATAGTGTATGAGGCGCTGGAACTGAAATGTCATTTTCAACAGAATTACGACGCCGAAGATTAATTAGCGGACGGAGACTGACGAACGGTTCCGTAGAATTACGACGAGATATTGAAACTGGCTTTGATCTGAAATATGTGCTGCTCTCCCTG